>NW_005871054.1:7451822-7490336 GCF_000147115.1 Myotis lucifugus | reverse complement strand
GAAGGAAGACAAAGTGATTTCCAAATGCTAGGAAGGAGCCTAAGCCACAGCAGTTGTAGTGGGATTGTGAAAGAAAGTACAAACTTCATAAAGACAATGTGAAGACAGAGAAAACCTTGAAAGGGGAGGTAAGAGGGGAAGAGGAATAAAACAAAGGGAAGAAGAGGAGGTGCTAGTCACCAAGAACAAAATAAAAACCGAAGCTCCAAGTGCAAGAGTTGCCATAGTGGGGTGCCCTAGTTCCAGGTGCATCAGTTCCATCAAGGTACATTCTGTCTGGTCACAGTCACCTAAGTCAGTTAATTATATATGCAAATCTGACCTTTATTAGGAAAGCGTGGGGCTTCAGCTCAACTTAATGCATAGGCCTAGAATATATTTGAGGGGTTGGAGGTTAAGAATGACAATAAAATGTTGGGCTCTTTTCTAGGCTCTATCTTTGCCTCATACCTTCAGCCATCACAGACCCTCCTCCAGCAGCTTCAACTCCCCACCCCCGCCTCTGTTACCACTCGGGTTTAAGCATTTACCTTAGACACCAATTGGTGAAGTATTAAAGTTGTCATCGTCAATGCTTTGGCTTTTGGCCCAGCTGCTTAGGGAATTGGTAAGTGCCAAGGGTTAACTCTATATGGTCAAAGGACCAAGGCAATTTGGAGATAATTATTTTAAGGCACTCTTACAAAGCTATGCAACTCTGTAACTTAAAAAAAAAAAATCAAAACCGGATACTTTTCCATTTAGGTGACCATTTAGATCAGTGGTTCTCAACCTTCTGGCCCTTTAAATACAGTTCCTCATGTTGTGACCCAACCATAAAATTATTTTCGTTGCTACTTCATAACTGTAATGTTGCTACTGTGATGAATCGTAATGTAAATATCTGATATGCAGGATGGTCTTAGGCGACCCCTGTGAAAGGGTCATTCGACCGCCAAAGGGGTCGCGACCCACAGGTTGAGAACTCCTGATTTAGATGGAGGAAGTACTTCCATGGTTCTCCTCATCTTGGAGTATTATAATCTCATGGGTGGGAAATACAGCTGGTTACCTCTCCCTGTGCATTTGACTGGTCACAAATGGAACACTATTTAAAATGTTTGATGTCGAACATTCTGAAGAAATAGAAATGATAAAATCACTGAATTCAACAGTAGAACAACAGACCTTGAAATCTTGTGGTTCAGTTGGCGTGATGTAACATAATTGTTAGGCTTGCCTTCCAACTTCCAGACCCCTTGATAATGTAAACTAGCAAAGTAAGACTTACCCTGAAATAACCACTTGCTATTCTGCAATAGAGGTAGAATATTCCAAGAGCAGAAGGAATAGAGGTAGTAATGTTTTGCCATCTGGCAAAGCCACTAGACCAGATGGATTCACTAATGACTTCTCTAAAGTATTTAGTCAGACCTTCCTGAAACACATGACTGGCATATTTAATTATCCTAAATTAACAGGACTTCTGCCAAATATAAACCTCAATGCTTGAGTCATGCTCCTTGCTTAAAGAGGAGAAAAGGCATGAATAGCTCCAGAAAGCTAGGTTTCACATAGATCCCTTTCATTAGTGAACCTTCTCATTACCAAATGGTTGTGTTACAGTCTTAAGGCAGTATTTCTCCTTCTTCAAAGAATGAATTGTAAGACTGGTTATGCTGATCTAATTCACATTATCAGTAACAGTTATACTTGATGAGAACATCTGGGGGGTGAGAAATCAGACATCACTTTCTCCAGCCTGCCTGTGGAACATTTCTAAAACATGTTTTTGCATAAGTTAATCAATTTTATTTGGTTTTAACTTTTAACTTATACAATATTAACACACAAATAAAAAACTTATAGGCCTCACAATGAAAAACTTCGCTTGCCCCATCCTTTCTGATCCCAAATCCACTTCCCAAAGAAACACTTTTAATTCTTATGACTATTTTTTCTGGTGATTACGTTCACATCTCAAAACAATATGATAAAATGGCATTTCTTTTCTTTATTTTTTTAATTCTCACCCAAGGATACATTTGTACTAATTTTAGAGAGAGAGAAAGGGGGCTAGGACCCGTAACCTAGGTATGTGCCTTGACCTCGAATTGAACCCAAAACTTTTTGGTGTATGGGATGATGCTCCAACCAACTGAGCCACCCATCAAGGACCAATTGGTATTTCTTGACATCTAGTTCAGACATGATTAACTATCCTTTTAAGCTACTAGAGGATGCAGGGGCAGGTAAGAGATCAACCAAAGGACTTGTATACATGCATATAAGCATAACCAAAGGACATAGACAGTAGGGGGTGAGGGAATGGGCAGGGAGAGGTCAATGGGGAAAAAGGAGACATATGTAATACTTTCAACAATAAAGAATTTAAATTAAAAAAAAGTTTAGACCACACACACACACAAAAAGAAAGAAAGATACAGGAGGATGTAGCTTACAGATACCGTTCTTACACTTCTTCCATTCTTCTCCCCAAAGGGTTATTTTATTAGGAACCTCAATACTTTAGTTAATAGAGAATGTAGTAAAATGATTAGGAAGTGATAAGTTTAGTATGTATTACCATTGTTTTTAATATGATTTATTTATAATTTTATTAGTGGCCTGGTGCACGAATTCATGCACATTGAAAGGAAATTAATTAGAAGAAATATTTTAATATCGCTATTCACCCTTTCTCTATAATAGAAGTGTCAACCAAATTTATGATCGACAGTGAGAGATGGAAACACACACGTGTGATTGGCGCCAGCAAGAGCTTTTGCAGGAGTATCGCACATGCACGAGTCAACTTAGCCTTTTATAGATATAGTATAAACTTGCTTAATGAGACCTGCTTTCTGATTTAGCTAAACTTTTTCCAGCCCAGTGAAGCACCCCAACTTCTCTTTCAGGTAATTGTCAGCAACACAGCAGTAAATAGCAACATGAAGCACATTATTATTGTAGATCACGCAGGGAGAACAAAGGGTTAAATATTTAACTGCAGCAGCGTTTCACTATATTCTGTGCAGTGAGAAAACCTGAAGTCATTTTCAAGGTCCACCATTTCTTACTTCTTTTCAGTTGGGTCAAGTTTCTAAGCTTTCTAAATCTCCGTTTTCTGGCTAATGAAAAGAAAATAGGATTCCACTGAGCCTTCGATCTACCTACTCTAGGACTTCTGTGAGGATCAAATGAGATGAGGCACGGGAAAATGCTTCACAGACATTTGTTTATAGTGTGAAATGTTTGCACTGGGCTATAAAGCAAGTCGTGTTCCTGGGCTGAAGAAACTGCAAGGAGGCTAGTCGCTAGGGAGAGGAAGCTGGGGGTTGCTATGTGACGTCATTACCCGGATGGTCAGACACTTAGCATATTAGCCATATATATATACATATATACATATATGTGTGTATATATATATATACATATATATATATATATATATATGATTTAATTTTTGACAGTGGCTATGTTTGACAACTGATTCACAGAATTGCTAAAATTTAGCAGTTCTTGCTGGTTAGTCCAAGCTGGCTCCAGCATCATACCACTGCATGCTTTGATCCCAGGCAGCCAAATCACTGTGCCCTTAACCATTCTTTTATATGATAATAAGGTTTTGCTAGAATATAGCTTCAAACCACTAGAGGTGGGAAACACTCAGCAGGAAAGATATGTTGCATTTCTTTAGTTTTATAAATCACACTCATTCTCATTAGATGCACCACTCATCAAAGTTGTTGATGACAGATGACTACTCAACCATGGATTTCAGGGGCTTACGCAGTTCAGGAACATGGCAGTGGACCCTGGTGGTTTGTCTGCATTGCTGTCACTCATGTTCACCCCCATGAAGCCTACCAGGAAGGCGGGGCACTTTCTGTGGTGTCAGATGAGATCACAGTCCCACTGGTGGTACTCCGGGGCCAAGCAGCCCCAGGGACCAGCAGTAGCAGAGCACAGGCATCCCCACCTGAGGCTGCACTCCCCCGGCCACTGTGTTCAAATAAAGCCTTCCTGTGCCTTTTCTTTGTTCACCTCACAGGTGAGCATCCACTGAGGTTGGACCATTCCCTCTTCAGCCCGAAAGCAAGAGCTTCCCCTCTGCCCTCAGACTGTCCAGCCTCATCACCTTGATGTACTTATACCTCCAACATTGGAAATGTTCTCTCAGGGTTATCCTCAGGGAAGGGAGGGAGAAGACTTTCTCATACTCTCCTGGTGAGACTATTAAAAATATATACCCTGCCAAGCCAGTGTGGCTCAGTGGTTGAGTGTTGACCCATGAACCAGGAGGTCACAGTTCTTCCCGGTCAGGGCACATGCCTGGGTTGTGGGCTCGATCTCCAGTGTGGGGCATGTAGGAGGCAGCTGATCTCTCTCATCACTGATGTTTCTATCTCTCTCTACCTCTCCTCTCCTCTCTTGAAATCAATAAAAGTATACACTAACATACAAAATTATTAATGAAAGAATCACTGAAGCAACCTGGCAAAAATGAAATGAGGCTTTAAAAGGTAAAGTCAATCACTTTTGGAACAAGTACTCACATATGAATTTTTGCCTTTAGGAATCAAGAATGATTAGTGTTCATTAATGTTTTTTGTTTAACCTCATAAACAAGGCTGCCTCTTTCCATGGCCCTGTTCATTCCTATGATCTCCCCACACAACATATTTGGAAATCTCCCTGAACTCATCTGACATCAGAAAGGCATGTTTTTGCCCTCCTGGCATCCTGGAGAAAAAATCAATTCCTTCTCCGAAGCAGGGTGCTTGCTATTGCTATGGTAACAGAAGATGGGATTTCCCAATGGAACTAGATTTATATATACACAGAAAAGCAGTTCTTTAAAAACTTGATCCCTTGTTTGTAGCTATGCGTGCAACACAATCACTGCAGTACTGGGTACCACAGAAACTAGAATGACACCAACCTTCACATGTAGGTGTGGAATGAGACCTCCATTGTACTGAGACCCTCAGTGAAAGGGAGTAGATTTTTAAAGTTTTAATATTAGGACGTTGCTGTTGTGACTATGATGCAATTTTTCTTAGAGAAACAGATTTGGATTTAAAGACTTTCACATGGCAGGTAGACTTAAAATAGAAGTAAGTGGTACCAATACACCCAGTCACAGAAAGACTCACATTGTAATGACGTGGTAAAGGGTATGAAGGAAAGCCCAGAATAGGGTATTTTGTGTAATAGTGATATTTTCCACTTCTGTAATTTTCTCTAAGGAAGGACACATAGTAGGTCATTTCTCATGAAATCTCATCAGAAGGAATTCAGAGGTCATGAGTCTTTCCACCACGGCCGCTTAATAGGATAAGGGGATCCACCTTCTTTTAATCTGTTGGTTGATCTAAAGGCATTACTGTAGGGTAGCGTTTGTATGTGTGTGTGTGTGTGTGTGTGTGTGCGTGCGCGTGTGCGCGCGTGCGCATATTTCTTTGTTCACCTTACAGGCAAGCATCCACTGAGCATCCATTGCCATATATATATGGCGGTGTATTTTCATTCCTGCCATTTAGATGCTTCTGAACTAAAATTTCAAAGGATGTGTTGGATTAGACAAAAGCACAGCCTGCTCAAAATGACTTTCTATGAAATTCTCAAATTCCTAAGTGAATAGATGTGGGGAAAAGGGAATCGATACTTTGATGGTAGCTTCAACCATGCTTACTAAATAAGTGCTTCAGCAATTGCCCCATTACTGATCCCTTATGCTCTTGCAAATGCAGTGGTTAATGCTGGTCACGTTTTATTTCGCCCTCTCTTATGAGATATAAAAAGTGCTGTTGAAATGATATGTCAAATTTAAAACAAAAGGAAATGCCCCTTGGCGGTGCTGTAGAAGATTCATGGATGCTTCATTGTGTTACCCAGATGAAAGGAGTGGCATTTCTGGGAAGCTGATGGGAAAGTAACAGTTGGCCAAGTGAACAAAGGTTGTTTTCTATTCTCCCTTTTCTTGACATGGACATGGATAAATAGGAACATTATGAGTCATTTTAAGCAAATGTGTTGCATGCAAGCCAGAGAAGTGAGGTCAGAGACCCCTGCCTTAGAAAAGGAGAAATAGATAATTTTGTTAATGTATTCAAATGACAAAGGAGGAACATGGGTCAATGTGATTTCATGGGCTGGGAAGAGATGATGTAAAGAACAGCATAAAGGAACTTCTGGCAACCCCTTCCTCCCCCGGAAAAAAACACTCCAAAACAATTAAAAAAAAATTCCAATGTGAACTTTTCATAAATGTGATAAATTTATGGGCTTTGCTATGAATGAAAAAAACACACCAATAACCAGAGTAAAAATACTTCAAATCCACAATGAGATGTTTTTAGGTCACACTGCTAATTGAGTAACTTAGACTGATGAATTATTTTGAAGACCTCTTTAAATATTGGTTGAAAACTGTCTATTTCATTTCCCACTTCATTCAAGGACCCGAGAAAAGTCAGGAATCATGAAAGCTGGGTACTTCTGAACCTCAGGGATCTACCAAGTATCTCAAATGTTTTTAATTTATTTTTTAAAATTTATCTTTATTGTTGAAAGTGTTACAGTTGTCCTCAGGTTTTTCCCCC
Source organism: Myotis lucifugus (assembly GCF_000147115.1). Classification (NCBI taxonomy): domain Eukaryota; kingdom Metazoa; phylum Chordata; class Mammalia; order Chiroptera; family Vespertilionidae; genus Myotis; species Myotis lucifugus. Next base: position 7,483,749 of record NW_005871054.1, on the reverse strand, counting down.
CATTGACCCTCTCCAACCCTCATCTGCTCATCCCAGGCCGTCTGTGTCCATGGGCTATGCATATATGCACACAAGTTCCCCAGTTTCAAGCGTGTTTAAATAGAAGCTTTGATTACAGCCAGAGAGTTTCATTTATGTCTCTGGAATGTGTGCCTGACCATCTAGGGCAGTGGATCTCAACCTTGGCTGCACATTAGAATCACCTGGGGATCTTTTTAAAATCCTGATTTCTGGGCCTCATCCTCCGGAAATTCTGTTTCTTTGTTACTAAATGTTGTGGCCCCACCCCATAACAAAGGAACAGAATTTCCGGAGGATGAGGCCCAGAAATCAGGATTTTAAAAAGATTCCCAGGGATTTCTAGTTGTGCAGCCGAGGTTGAGAACCACTGCTCTGGGGAGACTGGTCTCAGCAGCTGCACCTGGGGCCTCCCCGGATGCTCAGTCTCCCAGCCTATCCTCCCGCCCCCGCTACACAGTTGAAGCCACAGAGCGCACCTGCACCTAGTTTGAGGTCCTGGGAAGCCCCACCCCCTTCCCTCAGGCCCCGCCCTAACCCGTGGGCATCCCTGCTGGGGGGTTGGCCCAGGAGCTCATTCCTGATGGAAGGGCTTGGGCGCAGAGTCCCTAGTTGGGAGGGAGCAGCGCCCTGAGGCTGTTCTGCAGGGAAAAGGCTCCAGGAACAGGCAGCCATGGTCCGGGAACCGCTCCAAGACACCTCGCTGCCGCCGGCCTGGCCCGGGGTTTGCAGTGAAGCAGTGCGCTTGGGCTGCTGCGGCCTTGGACCTAGCGGAGGGTAGATTGGGGCCCAGCGGCCCAGCCAGAGCCCACACCGATGCCCGGAGCCTTAGTCCTCCTGGAAGGTGATAGACTCGCGGCCCGGCCCTCGCACAGTTCAGCCCCACCCCCACCCCCTCCCAACCCCTGTCCCCCTGGCCTTGGGGTCCGCCCCCCGCACAGCCTTCAGGCCAGAACCTGGTCCCCAACGCCCTTCGGCCAAAGCGCCCTGCACTGTGACTCTGGCTTGGGGTGGGGGAAGGCGACGCCTCAAGGAGGAGTGGGGTTTGCTTGGCAGGTGGTGTGAGCCAGACACTGGACGCATCCATCAGGATGAGGGGCCAGAGTACCTGGGGCGCCCAGGTGTTCCCCATCCCAGGCCTCCTCTGCCGGCCCCTGTAGAACTCCAAGATCCTGTGAGTTCGGGGTTCGTCTACAGAGAGAGGTCGAGGCAGCAGCTGCTGGGGCCTGAGTTGCACTCGCTGCCACGAAGGGCAGCCCGTGGGCTCTCACCGCACCTCTTTGCACCTGTTTGCCCAAATAGAACAACGTAAACCCGACCCAGCACCCAGCCTGGACGGGAGAAGGCAAGTGGAGCAGACCTTGGCCTCAGGCAGCGCCTGGACTGCGGACCTGGTGGTGGGGGGGGGGAGGGAGGGGCGTGTGTGTGTGTGTGTGTGTGTGTGTGCGCGCGCTTGGGAACATGAGCTGCACTCAATTCCAGGGAAATCGGGCCCAGGGAGGGCCTGTCGGTGAGGAATGGCATGGTGGTGGGTCCTCTGCCTGAGATGGCACTAGGTTTGGCAGGAGGCCCAGGAAGGGAGCACAGTGGGGTGAGGGCCACCTGACACCGGTGGTGCTGGGTGACTGCAGAATTGTGGGGACCACACATGGAGTCAGGGGGAACCAGGAGTAGTTTGTTTTTGAAAGTCCACTGTATCCCCAGAGACATAGCATATGTTGGTTGTATCTACCTGAGACCAGTCACACAGGTGATGGTGATGAAGAAACTTTGTGCCAGGTCCTGTGCTAAATGCTCTATATCCATTATGTTCCCTATTTTTATGTAGCATCTTCAGTTTTTAGATGAGGAACCTAAGGCAAGAGAAATCAAGCAGTAGCTTCAGAGGACCAGTGTGCAAGTCCAGGTGTCTGATTTCAGAGTATATACTCTTATTAAATCACTAGAGGCCCGATGCACGAAATTCGTGCAAGTGGCTTGGCCCTCGAAGCCCTGGCTTTGTCCAGAAGGTCGTCTGGAAGGACGTCTAGAAGGTTGTTCGGCTGTCCAGTCTAATTAGCATATTATGCTTTTATTATAGGTGCTGAAAAGGAAAAGAAAAACGCACACTTACTTTTGCTATTGGGTAAACAGTCATTTGCTAGTCTTTTTAAAAAAAATATATAGGTAACACGCTCTTTTTTGTTTTGTTTTAAATTTCCAATACCTATTTTTATAAAGGCACAGCTTCTTTACACAGTAAATTTAAAACAGTGATTTCTCAGTTAGGAATAATAGTGATAGCATTTCTCCCTCTTGACTGCTACAGACTCCTAGAAATTGTAGTTGGTATTTGACAAAGTTTTATTTTGATTGGACTGCAGAGGGAAAAATGCTACACAAGCATAGTCATTAGTAGTTCTCTTGGTGTCATAGTAACTGATGCAAAACAGAAAATTCCATTTAAAATACATGATCTATGGCAACAGAAATAGCACTTGACTCTGGACCCCTCCATGCTTTGAAATCCTAATGAGGATGGTAGCCAGCTTCTGCAAGCAGGTTTAATTAATTCTGAGAAGAGCTTTTTCTCCTAGCAACAGCATTTCCCCCCAAAATAAAGTCAAAAGCTAATTTGAAAGCTGAATAATATTTTCAAAAATCAGTAAGTAAATATCATGACATAAAGCAGTTATAGAACCTCATAGAATATTTTTTCAAATTTATTTATTTATTGTCCACGAGTTCTTTCTCTCTTTTTTTCCCCTTTCTTGCTCAATCCCTCCACTCCCCTAACCCAGCCCACCCTGGCTGACAGCTGTCAGCCTGTTCTCTAGATCTATTTTGCTTATTAGTTCATTTTGTTCATTAGATTCCACATATGAGTGAAATCATATGGTACTTGTCTTAAAGAACATTAAGCTAAGTGAAAGAAGCCAGTCAGAGAAAGACAAGTAGAAGATTTTCTAATCATAGCATTATAATCATAATACTGTCTCAAGGTAATCAAGTGGGTAAAAATTAGATGAGATTATTGTTAAATTGTGCTAAGCCTCTTTTTGCCGAAGTTGAACATTTATATTTAGACCAGTTGGGTAATTAATTATTTGGTGACGGGGACAGTTCAGCTTTTTTCTGGTTAGATGATTAAAATGAGAAACAAGTGTGGATAAAAGGTGATGGGTGTTTTTGTCTGTGCTCAGTAGGAGGATGTGAAAAGAGGCCTTTTTCTTTTTCAGCCTTGCCTTACACCCAGATAAAACTCTTGTTGCAACTGGCCAAGTTGGGAAGGAGCCATATGTATGTATATGGGATTCCTATAATGTCCAGACTGTGTCTATTCTTAAAGATGTCCATACACATGGAGTCGCCTGCCTGGCTTTCGACTCAGATGGACAGGTGTGTATCCTTTTCTGTTTTCATTTCCTATAAGGATTCCTCATAAGTCACTTAGAATTATAATGCACATAGCCTTTGGGCTTGGAAAGTCTTATCAACCCTTGCTGTCTCCTGTGGCAGCCTCTGAGAGTCTTCACTTGTTTGACCCTTTTCCAAGCTTGTGGCACTGACACCAGCTCTGAATAAACCCATTTTGGTTCACCCAGTCTCATCATCTGGTAAAAAGCCCCCAGAAAGGAAGTCATGAGCTCATGCTGCTCAGGCCCATCATGACTCAGCAGTTCCACTTTGTCTTCCTGTTAGTTTCCTCTTTGGAATGAGGGTTGGACCAAACTTTTTCCACAAGCCTCAAGCTATGAGCATCACGTTGGTTCCCCTTGTTTTCGGAAGATAACATCCTCTCCTAATAATTCACACACACACACACACACACACAAAATTCTCTCTGACTCTTTCCCCTCAGGTCACTTCTAATAACTTCTCGCTACCCACTTCCCCACAATTCAAGCACAATTCATGTGCATTTATTAGTTTCTTTACGGTAACTCTGACATTCATCCTCTCCGTCCCATTCTCTCTGCCACCATCTTTTAAGTTCCAAATCCATGTCATGCCTGACAATGTAAGTAACCTCTTAACTGGTCCACACAGTACATTTCTTGATAATACATTTCACCAACAGAAAAAGCATTGTTAGCGAATTGGTTAAAAACAAGAAAAGCTTAGAGTACCCCTTGATTGAAGTCCACACTTTGTAGCTGGGCATTCTGGACTAACCAACTTTCTAGCCTCATCTTCACTATCCCCTTGTGGTCAAATTGGACAAGTCAGCGAGATTCCTCTGCCACACCTTGCTCTTTTGCACCTTCAGACCCTTTCTCAGGCAGTCCTCTCTACCTCAAGTTTTGCCCCTGAAAGTAACTCGTTCCAACAGAGTGGAAATCTCGAGGGATCACCCCCCCCCCCGCTCCCACTGCATTCGCCTCCTCACTAAGGCCATGCTTTTCTCCACTTTCCATGTTCCTAGAATACCTTGACTCTTTTTTTTTTAACCCTCCATATTTCTGCCAGTTAATTTCTTCAATTTTTGTCAAATTTCTGAGTCTGTGCTGTGGAAAGACCTGCCAAACTTTTCACAAAGGCTTGGCCAAACTGAATTTGTGTGAAGTTCAGTGGATTCTAGGACTTGACCTGGTTGAGTTACTTTTTAAACAATTAACCTTTATATATTTGGTATAGTCTGCTAACTTGAGAGAGTAGTGATCATTATTTTCCCCCTAGAACTAGAGTCACTAAAATATGGACCCTGATATATATGTTTTTTATTTTAGCACTCTGTAATCTCATCTAATTTAGTCAGAATAATGCCTGCATTCCATTGTATATCCACATCTAAAGAGAAAAGGCTGGTTAGTGACATTTCTTCAAACTTGCAGTTATTGGCTTCCTGACTAAATTAAATGAACGGGTCAGAATGCATGAGCACGCCCAGGTGTAAATGTATGGTCAGATGTACTCCCATGCACATTCTCTAATCTGATTTTGGTTTTGTTTTCTTAGCAAACATTCTTTATCAGAATTGTTTCTAAAGCAGTGATTTTGAATCTTTTTCATCTTATGGAACACAAACTACTAAAATTCTGAGGCAAACAAAAAATATATGTTTTGCCCATCTGAAAAAAAAAGTATCATTTTGATTCATTCACACTGACCGACCACTGTCATATTTTTATTTGACAGTTTAAGGAAAAAAAGGTCAGTGCCCCTGACTAAATAGTCACATATTGCATGTTTTAAAAATTCTTGCAGCACACCGGTTGAAAATTGCTGTTGTAAATCATGATGAGAAAAATGTCATGTGACTGAGGAAATCAGCTTTAACTTTTAGGCTCCATTTTGCAGGGTGGGGGTAGGGGTGGACTTCCCCGTCAGTTGAGAAGAATAACCTCCTGTTGGTTGGCCATGATGCATTTCCTGCCTTGCCGATGCCTATTGCTTCAGGTCTGCCTCATTCCCTAGACAGAGTCCACGGGAACCGAGTGATATTTAGAAAATGACAAATGACCCATCCCCTCTCAGACAGCAAAAGGCAATAGAAATGCTCCTCAGGTAGCTGTGGGGTCTGTCACTACAAATGAACAAAATAGATTCCATTCGGCTTTTTCTCAGTCAAGAAATGTGGGTTTACTTTAGTGTCTGTGTTTATGTTAACTGCTTTTTCTGTTTTTATTTTTTTTTAAAAGAAAACGAATAAGCTGAATGGAATTCACCCACTTTGAATTTTCTTATATGGATAAAAATAAAGAATGTATTAAAATCATTTGCGTTGCTGGAACACTCAATAAAAATTACAGCAAAGACCTCCTTTCTTAAGGGCACATTTAAGAACCTCCAGCTATGTATTTTTAATACTAAATATTTCTAATGGGAAGTCATTTATAGTAAAGAAATCTGAATAATCTCTTCATACTAACATGTATACATATAGTCATACATGGCCATCTATCATTCCATACATTTGCACACTTACATGCACACTCAAATATACTTGATGAAATACATAAGCTAGGATACTCTTATTCTTGGGTAATACTATATTTTTAAAACCCTTTGACTTACATTATTTCACTGATCCACACAAAAATCTATGTAAACTGAAATTTAAGGAGGTTAATTAATTTTTCATGGTGTTATATCTGGCTACTCACAAAATTAAAATAGAAGCCAAATCTACTTACTTCCAGTCCAGACCTCTATCTGTTACACAGTGCTGTTTCCTTAGAAGTGGTATCCTGCTAGACCTCTGATTTTGGTGTTCCTAATATGTGTTTGGACACTTTAGATGTGTATACTCATGTTAAATTTTCCTTTCCCTTTGAGGTCAAATTCTTCTATGAATCCAAAGAATTTGGACTGGGAGATGGAGTGCCAGTTTACTTTTACTAGAATTATGTATCCTTCTTTAGTCACTTGAGATGTTTGTGAAATGGAAATTAAAAAGAATGAAAATAACGTTTATTTCTGAGATTTCTCCTCTGTGTGTTTATCAGACCCTTTAATTGTAGCAGTTTGTTGAGGCTTTCAGACTATAAATCCTGAACTCTCTTAAATCTCACATTAAGATCTTAAATTTAGAAATTAAATTCAAATCCTGCCTCAAGTTCTGTTCCTGTGATTTCCACCGATTAATCAGAGATTCATGAGATCTTTGCACATATGTCTCGTACGTTTAAGGACAGATAAGTTGCAACTGATACGTTTTTGAAATGTCAGTATATGCTATGGAAGTCAGTATATGCTTTGGACTTAAGATGGATCTTGAAAAATGATTTTTGTTTCATAAGGAGCTCAAAGCTTGGCCCAAAGTAGATCATCAGTGGCCATTTGTTGAAAGAAGGGCATGGGTAATGGGGAATCTTGCCATTAAATTATTGTTTTTAATCTTAGCGTTTAGCCTCTGTGGGATTGGATGCCAAAAACACAGTCTGCATTTGGGACTGGAAGAAGGGGAAACTGCTGGCCTCAGCCACGGGCCACTCGGACCGGGTAAGAAGACCTTGTTGGATCAAACCACATAGATTGTATGGGGGGGGGGGGCATTGTGATCGAGCCTCTCAGAGTTTGTAATACTTCTTAAAGTAAGTATTCCACATGTATGATACATATTCAACTTAAAAACTTACTGTTTTTAAAAATTAATTTAGGATTGATAGCTATGTTGGCATTTCTTTTGGCGATCAGATGCTTTATTGAAGTTGTTACTGCTTTTTATAGCTTCCTCATAAAATCAAAATGGAATTGAATTTTAAAATGATATGCAAAGTTTAGATAGATGTATTTATTTAGAAATGGAAAGAGTTGTTAGAAATTAGTATTCACAAAATACGTTTACAAGCGTATACATTTGAATTTCAAATGAATGCAATGACAACGTTGTGGTTCTTTGCTATATTTGAGACACTTGAATGTAAATTGTGGCCTGCTTGTCATTCATATTGAAGTCAGTGTGATCAGAAATGATGCTACCTTGTAGTCATGGCTGGCAAGATAGGACATGAAGCAGGCATATATGCATTAACTGGTAAGAAATCTATTTCTCCAGTGACTTGCATAATTAAAATAATTTGGCTATTTTACAGTCTTGATTTTCTAATTTAAAAAAATAATGAATTTGCGTGATTGTCTTACATTGATTCCTAGTTGTTTTGTATTTCTGCCCAATATGTGCCTATGAAGAATGAGGCCTTATTAAATATTAAATTCATTGTCTCTTGCTTTGTGTGAACTCTAAAAGTTTTTTTTTTATATGAATAGTATAGTCACATATGGAGAATTATGATAGTAAGGAGATCCAATAGTTGTTGCTACAATTATTTGGGCAAATTGTACTCGAGGATAAAGTTCTCAGGAAGCCCAGGAGTGACCATCAATGGAACTTGAGTGTTGGAAGAGGCCTGGCATCCCTCTGGTCCAATGGTTCTAGGCCCTGACTACACATAAAAAATACTCTTAAAAAAATACTCTAAAGGCGGGGGGGGGAAACTGCGGGTCGGGAGCCCCTTCGGCTCTTTTGGCCCCCTTGAGTGTGGCTCTTTCACAAAATACCAACTTCTGCACATGGGCCACGAAGTTCAGTCGCACTGTACATGCGTGCCCGCACGTGGTATTTTGTGGAAGAGCCACACTCAAGGGGCCAAAGAGCCGCATGTGGCTCTCGAGCTGCAGTTTGCCGACCACTGCCTTAGGTGATGTTTCAGCATAGTGATGCTTGGGCTCTACCCCAGGTGTTGGTATTAACTTATTGGTGGTTAATTGGTATTAACTTAGTACTTAATGAACAGGTTGAAAATATTTGCAATGCTTACATTTTGGGTGTTACTGCTTTTGTTTATGCTGTGATCCCATTGTATCTCATAAAGTAAATTGAATTGGATTGGATCAATACATGAATTTCCTATTGCTTTGTTACTGGAAGCACTTTCCAGTTAGGTAAGCGCAATGCTATTCCAGTGAGAACTCTGTAATTTTAGCCTAGAATGCTTTAATGAAATACTGTTCTTTTAGAACATTGTTCTCCCAGATGCCGTAATTTGTATCACACCTAGTTTTGTTCTTTATTACGGATGCTAATGTGAATGATTATTGGCTGCTTATGGGCAAATGATTATCTTCAAGATTATTTTAGTGGCCAAATACTTAATCCTAACTGGTAATTTGTATAATGAGTGCTCTTGCAGCCTGCAAAATGATCATATTTACCTTATCTTAATAGACTTCATAACAAAACTGAGATGGTGTCATCCATTTTATAGAACATGAGGTTAGAGATGCTAAGAGTTGCCTGAGCTTGCATAGCTGAAGTAGGTACTTGGACCTCATTGGTACGTGGACCCAGTGCTCTTTCTGTGGTCCACAGTTGCTCTTTTCTACTTAATCGAAGGTTATAGTCCTCCTCCTTTCTCTGATGATTGGTCCATATTGCTCCTTCCGATGTGATGAGAAGTTAACAGCCTAAGTGCTTACTCTGGCCCTGGCAATGGGTTCTTCCTTTTATTAGAGTTTCACAGAATGTGGTCCATGGACCACCTTCCTCAGAATCTTCTGGGGTCTGTTTAAAATGTCTGGGCCCAATTTCAGACCCACTAAATCAGATTCTCTCTGGTGCGCCAGGGGAATATGCACTTTAAACAATTGCCACTGGTAATTTGACCCTAAAAGATGACAATCTTCTCTTTCCTGTCCCCCAAATAGAAGTAGAACTACCTGCAAGCAGCTTAGTAGCTGTTCTCAAAGAATGATAAATAAAACTGGCAAATATGTCTTCAGTTCCTTGGAAAACTGAAAATATAATAGTATCTTGGGCCAGATTATAATGATGGTCTGAAGAACCATTTTCGGTGGGCTAAGTTAGTGGCAGGAATATTAACTTATGTGATCACTAGAAACTGTTGGCCTCATTGACTTGTAGTTGACCATTAAACAATTTCCTACTTAAAATGAAGCATTTTGTAATTCCTTTTTACTTTTTATTTAGTAAAACTATCTCAAAAGTGTTATATTAGCATGAAGCGCTAGAGAAAATCTGATAAAAAATTATTCTATGTCATCATATCCAATTACCCTGCATGGACAGACTTAAAAATACGCCAGTTTGTTCTCAATGATTGTGGTTAACTATTACCTCTCTGTTCAGGCCTGAGGTAAGTAGACATGAGGTGATAAGACATGTGTCAACAATTTCTGACTCATCCCGGAGCCAGATCCTCCAGTCTGTGCAGGTAACACTGTCCTAAGTGTCAGGGTAGAGTATCGGCAATTAGACTCGTATCTGAAAGAAGGAAAAACACATCAATGATCAACATAGCAACTTTTAATATTTTTTTAAACAGATTTTTGATATTTCCTGGGATCCATATCAGCCAAACAGAGTGGTTAGCTGTGGAGTAAAACATATCAAGGTAAAGTAGTTCTCTTTTTCAAATTTTTGTTACCTTGTATGAAAAGAAATTTTAGGTGTTTATGTATAATTTGGTGTTGAGAAACTGCTTGACTTTGCATGGCTTTCCTTAAATTTAAAGCCTCCTTGCCTGCTTCTCTGACCTTGAAGGAAGCTAACATCAGTGTCCTACCAACACCTTAGGGCTTCATAAACGTTTTGTAACCCTTGTGCAAAGACCTGATTGTAACCTGAGAAGACGTTTGCTGTAATACAGGCACTCTGCTTCAGCAGCAGTTGGAGGATCCTTCCTTATGTTTTACACAGCCCTCCTGGAAGTATAGAAAACTCATTAAATTTGATAAAAAGTTGAATTTGTACCATGTGAGGGAATAAAAACTGACCCTATTTTCAATTTGTTAGAAGTTGAGCAATTAAAACATTAAAACAGAACATTCTGTAAGAGAGGCACACCTGAAATTCTGTAGGGATAAAGGAGAGATTTCAAGTGGTTGCAGTGGTCGGCAAACTGCTGCTCGCGAGCCACATGCGGCTCTTTGGCCCCCTGAGTGTGGCTCTTCCACAAAATACCGACTTCTGCGCATGGGCCACGAAGTTTCAATTGCACTGTATCACGCGCCCGCATGTGATATTTTGTGGAAGAGCCACACTCAAAGGGCCAAAGAGCTGCATGTGGCTCGCGAGCCGCAGTTTGCCAACCACTGGGTTAGAGGAATGGTGGGTGTTTCGGCTGAGTCTTGGTGGGTAGGTGAGTTTGCTAGGGAGGGCTTGGAAGGCAGAAGAACCCAGTTGAGGGGTTGCAATTCAGCCCGGAGTTAATAGGAGGCATTGGTCACCCATGGGATCATGGGACTGGGAGCAGAAAGGTCCTTGGCCCATAACATGTTCAAAGATAATTAATGTTTTCATCACCAAAGAACCTACTTTTTAAAAATTTCTTTCCATGGGAACCAATATTTGGAAAGATTCTGGCCACAAAATACACTGTAGCTGTTACATATTAATTACCTTAACACTTTTTATTCATCCAAGATATGTATCTGCCAACGTGAGTTTCTGATCAGTCTAAAATATGGCAAAGGTACGGAGTTCTTTGAGCTACACGTAAAGAAATGCGTGAGCTCACGATGAGCCCGATTTCCGTGAGGCTGTGTCTGGAAGACTGGGACCCTGACCCGGGAGCCATCCCCCAGCCTGCGTATTCTACAGTGAGGAAGCCCAGACCCAGGGGGTTATATTGAATATTGCTTTTATCTCCCTCTGCTTGACTCTGGGAAAGCTGTTTAATCTCCCTGAGGCTGAGTTTCTTCCTCTAGGAAACAGAGGGGTGGGGAGATCACTACCTCCTGAATTTATTGAGTTACATTAAATAGTGTATGGAACCAGTAGGGGCACAATAATGTTAACTTCTCCCATTTCCTAGGACCACAAAAATGGTGGCACAGGTAAGATTTAAACTCAGTCTCTGGCTCCCTGTGTAAAGCTCTTTCCACTTAGAAATTATTTCCTTAATGATCATACATGGCTTAATTACCTACCCCCCCTGCCCCCCAGATTATTAAAAAGAATAGATTAACTGCTTAATTGGTAGACTTCTCTAGCTTCCTCCTATTTTTTTTCCATACTTAATTTAACTTTTAATCAGTTAAATCTAGAAGCAGAGAAACATAAAACCCTGGAACTTCATTTGAAAATACTGCGAGCTGCTTATACTGCAAAATTTGTTGTGTCTTAGCAGTTTTAGGCATTTTTTTTTCCTAAGCAAAAAACAAGCATTTTTGCCTCAAATGGAAGAATCTGCAAATGCCCACTCAGCCATTCTTTATTAATTTGTTTTAGAAAGAAATCCACATCAAATTTCAACAGGCTTCAACAAATTATTTTCACCATCTATATCTTCTCCATCCAATTCTAGGATTCCCCACCCTTTCCCCCAAAAGCTGCCTAACAGCAAATGAATGATTCCAGTCACAAGGTGAATGCAAAATCTTTGATTCACCCCCAAGAAAATATTTTTATGTGAAATTTTTGTAGCCAGGGTGAAACCCTTCCTGGTTTTGCAAACAGGCAAGTTACAGGGATTGAAACGAACACCTGAAAAACAGTGGCAGTTGAGCCTTGTCTGCTTGGTCGGTTCTACAGCACATGAGCTCACCAGCTTTGTGGACACTGTTGATCCTTCTCCAGTCTCTAGTCAGAGACAGAAGGGACCTTGGAGCTTACCTGGGCCAGATGAACTCCAAGGGAGCTGCCAGTTCCAACAAAATTTGCATTTCAATCTGTGACTGGAGATTGGAGAAGGTGGACAATGACTCTCCATTTGATTTGGGCTTAATGATGGTTGCTACCCTAACCTGTCACTGTTTTCCAAACAGGAAGTGCTGCTCAAGAAGAGATCATGGGTCAAAGATTTGCCATTTTCCAGAGAAAATCTCATACCTATCCTGGCATTACATTTATAGGTGCCTTTTTAGAGAGTCCTTTGATTACTTTCAATGTTTTACATTATACCAGAAACCCTTTGTATCTGAGGATAATGGTCTCTCTTTATTTTTTGTGGTTGTCCATCTAGAAATATTCCAGTAACTCAGGTCAGAGGTACACACCCCATGTTAAAGCAATAATAATTACAAAATAATTACTCTCCTTTTAATCTTCACACCTGGGAGACATGGTGAGAAAGAAACGTATCTTAAGGTTTACCACGAACAGCAAGTTCTTTGGCATGTAGTATGTAGTTACATCTCATAGTTTGTTTAGGTTCAAAGTTAATACTGAAATAGTAAATGTATTACCAAAGCTTATACCTATCTTTTTATTCTTTCCATGTATACTTTCATGCCTTTTCATAAAAACAATATCCGAAGAAATGAATCACTAGAGTTGACACTTCCCTCTTTAATGAGAAGAACCCTGTATTGTCTCAAAGGGTTGCACATCTGTCTCTCCTCCTCCCTGAGGGCCACCTCAGATACCCGACCACTCTGAGAGGACCACCATTGCTTCCTCTCTTGCAGGCACAAAAATTAGGGCTGTCACTGACTCTTCCTCACACATGTCCTGTCACCTAGATTTGCCTAACCTGCTCTTGTGGGCCCTAGTGCAGTTTCTTCCTCACCAGCGATCCAAATCCTACTCTGGCTCATCCCAGTTAATTCAACATGCTTCTCTCTCCTTTAATTCTCTTGCCACCTGTATGCAGTCTGAATATGCTGCCTTGAAATTATCGCTTGTTTTACATGTATCTTCATTAGACTGAAAGTTCTCAAGGCAAAGATCAGGATTTCAATATTGTGTCCTGTAGGACCCCCCCACCCCCTCGAGCCCTGACCTTCGGCAAACCACTTAATACTCTGTTCCTCACTTCCAAATGGAGATAGTAGTATCTGTCTTAGCCTCTTTTCAAGGGTACTAAGAAGATTAAATGCTAGACCTTTGTAAAGAGCCATTATAGACTATGAGGGACTATATATAGGGCACTAGAGTTATACCATTTCATATATTTTTTTCAAAACTATGTTAAAGCAAAATATTTAATATCTACATAACCACAGAGTCGCCCTGCTACCTTCTATAAAGTAGCTCAAGCTTCATACTTATGGTTTTCCACATGATAAATTATACCACTAAACTGAAAAGCTAGGCATTTATTGGGCTCTACAGAAATATAGCTTATATTTAACAACATATTTCTAAGTAACATTTTTACAGTGACGATTTATAACATTTTTAGTTAGAAAGAAATTGTTTCCAAATATATTTATATACACCAAAAAATGCCTAGAAGATATATCAGTGTGTTAGCAGGAGGTTGTGGGTAATTTCAATTTTCCTCTCTATCTTTTCTGTTTTTCTAAACTTCCCGACAATGAATCTATCCTAGTTCTATAATTGGACAAGAAATCAAACAAAAACGTGATGATTTCATCATCCACTTTATCCCAACTCTTGGAACATTGACATTTTATATTACTAATCAATAACTAGTAATGTTTTGGAATTTTGGAGCTTTGAACATTTTAAAATAGAAGTTTTCTTTATGCTGGTAGCTGGCTAAAGCATTTTGCAGTCTGCTGTCATAGCAAAATAAGTTAAATTGTGTGTACCTAGTTCACCTACAGCAAATTGTGTAACGTGTTTCCAAACGTAAGCAAACAAACACTAATAATGAGATGCCTCGGAACACTCTATTTTTGGATCTTTTTATTTTATCACTTTCTAGTTTTGGACACTATGTGGAAATGCCCTGACTGCAAAAAGAGGGATATTTGGCAAAACAGGGGATCTTCAGACCATCCTTTGCCTTGCGTGTGCCAAAGAAGACATCACCTACTCTGGTGCTTTAAATGGGGACATCTATGTCTGGAAAGGGCTCAATTTAGTCCGCACCGTCCAAGGCGCACATAGTGTAAGTGTTCCCATGTGGAAATTTGGTATTCCCCCTCCCCCTCACCCCTTGCTCAAGTCTGCTGAACACTCCCTAAACATGCCTGAAAGATTTCCCCAATGTTTTGTTCCCCTAAAAGAAATATTTCAAAAGCATCATAATTTAATTGGCCTTCACCTCAATTATCGATTGACTGGTTAGGGTTGTTATTCATCCGCAGTAGCTCCACAGAAGACTAGAACAATTTCATCATCAGTTTCATCGTATCGACCAGCACTTGTCAAACTCTACTGTGCCTACAAATGGCCCGGGAGATCTTGTTGAGATGCAGACTCTGACTCAGTGGGCCTGGGATGATGTCACTGTGGCCCATACGTTGATTAGCAAGGATGGAGACAACTATTTTTACATTGATTAATAAAGTAGATTTCCCTCACTTCTAGGTCCACATCACAAGTCTTAAAATGCAAACAGAAACCATTGACAAACTCTCTTTTGATGGTCTGCTGTGTAAGAACAGGGCAAACTTTACTTCTGACCACTCTGCTCAGTTTTGACATATATTAAAATGGTTACATTGCTGTGTCTACAGATGATAAAATAAAGATGATGTGGATGGTAAAGCCTATTTGTAGTAAGTGGAGATGTGGCAAAATGTTACTGGAAATTTGAGTCATTGGCTTATTGCCTCCAAATTTATCCCCTATTATTATAATTTTATAATAGGAAGAAAAGTTTAAGCAACTCTTAGCAAAAGAGCTATGAAATTTTAGATCTTTCATTACCTTGTATGTTCTAGAGCAATTTTTCTTGGCTTTGATTATTATGTTTTAAACTGCTTTTAAAACAATTAAGAGATCAGTATTTGTACTCATTCATAGCTACCTTAGTAACCTAATTTCTCTTTACTCTAGATCTTAGGTCAACATTATTCGCTTGTAGCACTTTAAGCAGACCAAATAAAATATTTTCCTGTAGACAAGCATCTTTAAATTATGAAACTATTTCAGATGTGAAAAGGCATCTTCAATGATGCTTAAGCCAACACCACAGTAATTTATATTCATTGAGACAAGCTTGTACCTGTAGAAGTGTTTATGGTCTCAGCTGGATATTTTTTACTTAATTATTTGGCTAGCGATTTATAGTAAATACCTCCATTGTTGTCTTACTTTTCTTTGTAGTGACCCATTGTCACATCTTTTCTCTATAACGATCACTTGTCATGTAAAGGAATTTATGAATTCCATATCCAAGGAATTCTGAATAATTTTCTTACAACCTGCAATCAGTTTAGTAGTGGCAAAGGAGCTCTTGAACTAGTTTGCTCTGGTGGTTATTATGATTAATTTTTAATCTAGCTAAAAAATAAAGGATATTATAAATGGCTGCTTGTTGTGTTGTCAGGATTTCAATAGAGAACAAGAAATTTGTTTTTATTTTTGTCTTGATTTTTAATCAAGACCCAACTGCAGTGACATTCAGAATGATGGCAGCATTGAGTGTTATCTGCCTTATTTCCAGGCTGGAATCTTTAGCATGTATGCTTGCGATGAAGGCTTCGCCACTGGTGGACGTGACGGGTGTATACGGTTATGGGATACTGATTTCAAACCAATAACCAAAATTGATCTCAGGGAGACAGAACAAGGATATAAAGGTAATATATGTATTTGTGCTTACCCATAACTCTGAGTGTTAAATGCAAGGTGAAGTTCTGTATTGGTTTTCCTGTACTCATCTTATTCCACAAAGGGATCTAGGTCAAATCTCACACCTAACTTAATAACAGTGCATGCCGAGTCTGGTCATTTTTTAACACAAATTTATGATCTGGGTAAAATAATGAAGTGTAAATGACTTATAGTGGTGGCAAGGGAAGCCAAAAATAATTCTTAAAGCAAGTCAACTAAAATAAATTACATCTAGGGTGATAAAATACTTTGAATTAATGGCTGTAAATGATTATGTCTAAAAGAATACAGTAATTATTCACACAGTATAAGGCGTCTTATTCATTTATTTATCCATTCAGTATACACTTAGTAAGTATCTACTAAGTGTCAGATACATGCCTCAAACTGAATGGGCTCTTCTAAAAAGCATGCTTCAGGCATTTTATTGGAGTCTTGTGTATTTGTTTTAATTTCCAATACATACTTGTTGAATTGTTGCTGTGTAGAATGACTATAAACTCTGTATCTGGAGATACTTTGCGTTAGGCCAATCAGCATTCCCTTAGTGTTGAGCAAGAGTGAGGAGGCTGAAGTCTCCAAGATCCAGGATGCCCCTTCTTAGACTTCTCAGCATCTCTGCTGCCCACCCGCTGATCTGAACCGCCATCTTTCACATAGATCCCTGCAGTTGCTTTATAGCTTGTGTTCCTGCTTCAGCCATCATTCTCAGAATAGCAGCCAGAGGGATTGTTTGACATTTACGAGCCAGATCACATTATTCCTTTCCTCAAACCCCTGGGATGGTTTCCATTTTCCTCAGAAAAAGAGCCAACGTTTTTAGGATGGCCTAGCAGCCCCTTCGTCTTTGTGTCAACCTGCCGTGTTCAAGCTTGACCCTCAAGAACCAGCAATAGGGACGTGAGCAGATCTCCAACTCTCTCTGTGCCTGAGAAACCCTGGTATAGAACAGGGGTCCTCAAACTTTTTAAACAGGGGGCCAGTTCACTGTCCCTCAGACCGTTGGAGGGCCGGGCTATAGTTTTAAAAAAAACTATGAGCAAATTCCTATGCACACTGCACATATCTTATTTTGAAGTAAAAAAACAAAACGGGAACAAATACAATATTTGTATTTGCATGTGGCCCGCGGGCCGTAGTTTGAGGACCCCTGGTATAGAACATTCAAAAGAGCAATTCTCCAATCTGAGAACAGCCTTGTTTCCAACAGAGACGAAGCAAGCACATCCGATTCTTCTTCCGGTCCGTTGAGTGGCTTCATGCCTCACCTCTGCTCCCATTGCCTCCATCACCTGTCTCCCTGTCTGTCCACCGTTGTCCTTTGGGCCATGCCTCCTGCCTCACTGTTGTGCTGAGAAAGTGGAGGTGCATCAGAGGAGCATGCATAGGTGCTGGAGATGGCGAGGAGTGCCTGGAGGGGCTGCATGTGGTGGTGTTTGTTCATGCTCTGTGGTGTGGAATGTGGTGTGAGAACGTTCCAAGAGGCTGACCATCTGGTTTGTTCTGGTAGTAATTCCCCTTCCCAGGCGGGCCTCAAATAAAAACCTGTCTGGGTGGTCCTTCCCCGAGGTGGGACATAGCAGGTCTAGTGGTGTGTCTCTATCTTCTGAGGTCCCCTTAGGCTGTGTGGAGTTCCTGTGACTATAGAATTTGAATCCTATAGATGCTGAAATAGAACAGATTTTGTAGAGAGCAGCTTTCTACAGGTTCTGCTAGAAATTCGCAGGCAGAGACCCTTGCAAACAGTAGCAGCAGGCCATGGGCACTTGGTGCTGCAGGCGACCTGCCGTCCTGTTTAGGACCAGCTCCTGCCCAGCCCTTGGAGAGCCCTGCGACTCTCCTGCAGCAGCTCCAGTACTGGATGGCGACCATTGTGCTAAGCACTCTGCGTACAGGATGCAATGTGATCCTTCAGGCAGGGCTGGCTCCCCGGGCAGGAGATCTGGTTTTGTGCTGTTGTTACCTTGAAATTCTTAATCATTTTTTTTAAATAAGAGATCTGACATTTTCATTTTATATTGGGCCCCACAAATCATAAGGCCAGTCCTGTTCCCCAGTCATCGGTGCTCAGGAATCTCTGGGAAGCCTTGTTTCCTTCAGGTTCCCAAACTCTGCTTTTAGCATTACTCTTCAGCACCAGAACCACAGGCAGGGCCAGGAGCCCCCGGTTCACCTCCTTAGTGGCTTCAGCTACCCCTTTAATGAGGGGAGGCAAGGGGGAGGGGGTTCAGAGGTCCCTGCTGTTTTTTCCTCACCCTCTCCCACCTTCCAATCTTTGTCTGAGTGAAATCTCTCTTCCTCTCACTCTTTTATTTTTACCTCTTTGTTGAGGGGCTCGTCAGTACTACATCTTTAATAAGGTTAGGTTGACAGAAAAAAGAAAGCCATCACCTTGTCCTGTTCAATCTTTGATACCATGTCCTGGGTGCACATCCAGAGAAAGGAAATAACTTTGTGGGGAAGAGAGTTCTTTCCAGGCTTCCACCGCTTGAATTCTCCTTTTATCTGTATCACTTGCTCATTCTGGGACTTTGGGCAAATAATTGAAACTTTCTCTGCTGTAATTTCCTCATTTATGTGTGTTTGGCACCATTGAGTCAACTCCGGTTCTTGGTGACCCTATGAATGAGTGATGTCCACAAAGTCCTGTCCTCAACAGTCCTGCTCAGCTCCTGTAGACTCATGCCTGTGGCTTCCTTTATGGAGTCAATCCATCTCATATTTTGTCTGTTGCCTTCTATTTTTCCCCAGAATTATTGTCTTTGCCAAAGAACTCCATCTTCTCATAATGTGTCCAAAGTAGGACAGCTTCAGTTTTGTCATTTTTGTCTCCAGCAATATTTCAGGTTTAATTTGCTCTAGGATCCACTTGTAAATCTTTCTAGTGATCCAGGGTGTCTATAGAGCTGTCCTCCAACACCGTATTTCAAATGAATAATTTTTTTCCCTATCAGCCGTCTTCACTGTCCAATCTTTGCATCTGTTCATAGTAATTGGGAATATGAATGAGGGTATGAATGGTCTTAGCCTTGGTCATCTAATGACACATCTTTGCTCTTGGGGATCTTTCCTAATTCTTCCATCGCTGCCCTTCTGAGTCTCAGCCTTCTCTTGATTTCCTGGCTGCAATCTTGATTTCATGACTGAATCAAGGAAAGAAAAATCTCTAACAATTTCAGTGCCTTCATTATCTATGTTAAAGTTGTATATCTCTTCTGTAGTCATGATTTTTGTCATCTTGATGTTCAAATGCAGTCCTGCTTTGGCACTTTTTTCTTTGAATTTCATCAGAAGTTGTTTCAAACCGTTGCTACTTTCTTTCAGTAAGATGATGTCATCTGCATATCTTAAGCTATTGGTAATTCTTTCAGGAATTGTCACTCCTCGTTCCTGAATCTAGTCCAGTTTTTTTAATGATATGCTCTGTGTACAGATTAAACATCAGGGAGATAAAATACACCCTTGTCTATCACTTTTGCGTAGAGGAAACCATTCTGTCTCCCCATATTCCATCTTGATAGTAGCCTCCTGTCCACAGTACAGGAAAATCAAATGCTGAGGCATCTGTAGCAACCCATAGCTTTTCATGATCTACACAGTCTGAGGCTTCATAGTCTAATAGTCTATAACACATACTAACCTTCTTCTGAAATTCTTTAGAGAACTCTAGTATCCAACAAATGTTCACAATTAGGTCTTGAGTGCCTCTTCCTTTTCTGAATCCAGCTCCAACATGTCGCATTTCTGCATCCATATGAGGTGTTGCCTTTGTTGCACCACCTCAAGCATCACTTTGCTTGCGTGGAAAATCAGAGCAGTGGCCCTCTATGGCACTCTTTGGCATCTCCGTCTTGAAGATTGGATGTATATTGAATATTTCCAGTCCGTAGGCCATTGTTTTGTTTTCCATATTTGTTGACATATTCTTGTTAGGTTTTGACAGATTCAGTCTCTGTGGCTTGAAATAATTCTAACGTTTCCCATTTATCCCTGATGATTGATTGCTTCCCAGTATATTCAGGGTAGATTTCACTTTGCATTCTAGAATTACAGGTTCTTCCTCATAGGAATCTTCTGCAAGGTATCTGTCATCCTCTTGCCTTTTCTGTATAGATTTTCAGCAAACTGTTTCCACTGTGGGACTTTGGGAAAATAATGTAAGTTTCTATGCTGTAATTTCCTCCTTTATTCAACAGGTGTTTACTGGCTCCATCTAGGGCCCTGAGCTGTCCCTAGGGCAGTGATGGCGAACCTATGACAGGCGTGTCAGGTGACACGCGAACTCATTTTTTTGGTTGATTTTTCTTTGTTAAATGGCATTTAAATATATAAAATAAATATCAAAAATATAAGTCTTTGTTTTACTATGGTTGCAAATATCAAAAAATTTCTATATGTGACACAGCACCAGAGTTAAGTTAGGGTTTTTCAAAATGCTGGCACGCCGAGCTCAAAAGGTTCGCCATCACTGCCCTAGGGCCTGCTCCTGAGTTGCTATTAGCATTCCCGGGCTTGTGCATAGAGCTCTGGGTGCAGGGCTGAGTAATGTCAGTGAGGATGTTCATCCCCAGTCATAGGGCTTGTTTGACTAGATCAGCTTCTGAAAGTTGCATTTTCTTTTGCCATCTTTGGGTTTTCTAATGCATCAGGGTGGAGTTTTCCAACATGTAGTTGAAGAATCACTATATCAGAATCACCTGGGGCTGGAGCTTGGAAACCAGCATTTTCAACAATCTGGCATTTTCAACAAGTCTGGGGAACAGCTTGGTAGTGGTTCTCAACACGTGGTTCTCAGCCCCAGGGAGCTGCGGTTCCTCTAGACCCACCAGAGGAACGCTGGGTGGGAGCCAGGCATCTGTATTTTAAAAACACTTTCCATGTAGAATCCGCGGCCCAGGAAGGGGTAGAGCAGCTGCTCTGGGTCTTTTACCATATGCCAGGCCCAGGAGCACCAGATTTAAGATCACTAATAAGTACCAACTCCCTCCCTGCTGCCAGTCTTCCCTTCCTGGGCCAAATAATTTCGGGGAAAAGCCATTTTTATTCCCAAAATAGTTTCTCTCTTTTGTGTGTTGGACCATAGCCTTTCCTTCTGAGAGTCTGCAGTGCTGGCGTATCAGCATGATAATCGACAAGTAAGTTATAACACAAGGAGGCACATGCAGCAATTTCTTCATAGCTCCTGGTGCAGATCATTCCCTGGGCCAGAATCTGACCATGTGTGCAGCAGGTGGTTCTCCATTGAAATGTAAAACTAATCAAAAGACCCCAACAAAGCACCAAAACTTTCTGCTTAAAATAACAATAACTTATAGTTATTGGTTAATTTTCTAAGTGCCGATACTGGGTGAAGTTTTTGAATATATTATTGTGTTGGATCTTTATAACAATGCTATGAAGTGTGAGGCCTAATGTTCTCTCCACTTTACAGATGAGGAAACTGAAGATTTGAAAGATTAAATAGCTTTCCATGTCACACAGCTGGGAGGGAATGGGGCTGGAATATAAATCCAGTCTGTGTCCTTAACCATTCAATGAATTAATGGAAAATAAACAATGTCCTTTAAGTCTGTGTTAATATTCATGATATTCCTGGACTCTAGATCTCCCCATCCCTGGGTTTCAGGGCTATCACAGAGAGGATTAGAAAGACGCTATTTCCCACTCTCTGATCTGAATGTAAAACTGGGCAGAGGACTGATGAGAATTTGGTCTTGGAGGATTTTTTAAGTGGGTGGTTGCTCTCTACTGCCGTCTGCTGGCAGTCTGGACCCAGCACAGGCCAGAGCCCCACATTCTCAAGGATGAGCTACAGAGAAAGCAACCCTGCAGATCAGGCGATGGTGTCCAAGATGTGGACACCTTACAAATTCAGCACAATACCTTCAGTTCATACTGGCAAAGGTCTTTAAACATGCACCTTTCCAGAACAAAAGAGCCTTTCTGTGGTTTTAAATAACTAGAATGGTTCTTCCTGGGTCTCTTTTCACTATTGGGGATTTATAACCATATTCTAAACATTGCCTTGTGTTTTTCCGACTCCCAGAGCAGAAAATAATGAAGCAAAGACAGCTTAATAATTTCCCAATGCAGTGGCCAGCCTGGCTAGGAGACTATATTACTGTTCTCTGCATTGATGTTGGAGACGTTAAAACCAAGCCAGATGGGTAGGCAGAGAAGGGAAATGCTCTCAGAATCTTGCCAGGGACCTGCCCTTCCCCAGGGGCTCTCCAGAATGTGCCCAGAAGAGACCGAGCTGTTCTCTTCGTCACTCTTGCTTGCATGCAGAGCAGCAGTTAGGTTCAGAAATGGTGAAAACAGAACGTGATTAGGAAACTTGAATACAGTTCTCCACCTCCTGAGGTGTCTTCAGGAAGCAATTTCTCCTGAAATGGTTATTTAGAAAGTGAGAATGGCGGTGTCCTATGTATTGTCATAGGTGGACCCCTGGGGCTGACTTGTCTGATGTGACAAAACGCAATGTATCTGTTCCAGGAACTGAGTGTTTGTGAAGAGCCTGAGCTGGTTTCTGAGAGAAAATGTTCACAGCTCATTAAGTTTATGTTGTAAACAATGAAAATGGAACAACTCTCACTATCTCCCCTTCCCTCCCTCTCTGTATTTATATCGATTTGACTTCATTGCCTTTGCCTTGTGTGAAGCTTCCTCCTTACGTTGGTTGGTTCAGGGGAACCCTTTTTTTCAAATGAAACCTCCTGTAACGCAGATTAGGAGGCTCCGAGGGGAAAACGGGTGGGATTCTCAGACTCTGGGCCCTGAGTTCTCCCATCCTCGCTCTCTGCTGGCTCCTCTGGGGAACCCAAGAGCTCCCTGGGCACAGTCTGGAGATGCTGTGTAACTCAACTGGCTCAGTAGTCTTGGCTGATTGGAAGGTTCTTCTTTGTTCCTAAACCTCTTTTTAAAAAAAGGAAGACAAAGCAGATATTTTAAAAGTGTTAGCATTTGTTCATTCCAGGTGGTAGGTTGTTTGTTATATTCTTGTACCTTCTGAATTAGTTCCCCAACACAAGATGGTAAAAAATAGTGAGGGTGATGGAGAGATTAAATGTTTATACACTGGACCAAATACAATGCCAGCTCTTTGGGAGAAATTTTAGTTTTTTCAAGTCATTTAGCCTAAGCGACTGGACACAGTGTGGGAGGCCATGGGGAGAAGCGATGTGCTCATGTTTACTGTGGATAAATGCTTTTTCTGCATCTATTGAGATGACCATGATTTTTATCCTGCATTTGGCTAATGTGGTGTATCACAGTGGTTAACTTGCAAATGTTGAATCATCCATGTATCCCTGGAATGAATGCCTTTTGATCATGCTGTAAGATCCTTTCAGTGTTTTGTTGAATTTGGTTTCCTAATATTTAGTTGAGGATTTTTGCATTTATGTTCATTCATTAAGAGTATTGGCCTGTTATTTTCTTTTCTTGTAGTGTCTTTGTGTGGTTTTGGTATCAGGGGAATGCTGGCCTCCTAAAATGAGTTTAGAAGTGTTCCCTCCTCTGGTATTCTTTTTGGAAGAGGTTCAGAAGGATTGACTTATTGATTAATTAATTAACTCTTCTTTAAATGTTTGGTAGAATTGACTGTGAAGTCATTTGGTATTGGACTTTTCTTTGTTGGGAGGTTTTTTTTATTACTGATTCAATTTCCTCGTTATTGGTCTGTTCTTATTTTCTATTTCTTCATGATTAAGTTTTGGAAGTCTTATATGTTTCTAGGACTATGCATGTCTTCTAGATTGTTCAATTTGTGGGCATATAATTGTTCATAGCAGTCTTTATCATCTTTTGGACTTTTGTGGAATCAGTTGTAATATCTTTTTCATTTGTAATGTTGAGTCCTCTCTCTTTTTTCTGTGTAACTCTAGCTAAAGATCTGACCCTGAACTAGCCGTTGTCAAGATATTTCTACTTCCTCCTCACAGCAGGAATAATGTCTGCCTATGTGCTAGCTCCTTCCCTTTTAAAACTCATAACAGTGAATTCGGAGCAAGGAATAAAGAGAGTTATCTCATGTGAAAATAGCTTTGTGCTTTAAAAACTACTGTTTCATCAGTAAATGAATTATCTCATTTGATTTGTTTGAGACCGCCATGAGTTAAGATTGGAATTATAGAGTATCCATATGCCCCCTCTCCCAATTAACCTTACTGTCGTCTCAGCATCTCGTCTGGTTTAACATTGCCCTGAATTTTTTTTTAATACTTTATTTTTTTAGAGCAGTTAGGTTCACAGCAAAATTGAGTGGAATTTACAGAGATTTTTCATATGTCCCCTACCCCATACACACACAGCCTCCCTGACTGCCAGTATCTCCCACTAGAGTGGTACATTTGTTATAATGGGTGAACCTACATTGACACATCATTATCTCCCAAAGCCTATAGAGTTTACCTTAGGGTTCACTTTTGGTGTTGTATAGTCTATGAGTTTTGACACATGTATAACAACATACATCTAACATATATCTAGCATTATTCCTACAGAATAGTTTCACAGCCCTAAAAATCCTCTGTGCTTTGCCTATTTATCCCTTTGTTTTAGACTTTTTTTTATCTTGTAATGAAGTATTATAATTTAATATTAAAAGTATTTTAATAGAGCTAGTTAATACATCAGTCTTTCAGTATCATACAACTACCTTCTTGGTTAAAATAGATTTGAAAATTATGTGAATTTAATTTTTTTTAGGACCTTCTTTTTACTTTTATTGGGTTCCAATTTTGATGATAAATTACAAGGTCTCCAGGATTATAGTCTACATTTTATGGAAAGAAAACCTGGTCCCAGAGAGAAAGTGACTCTTACGTGTGTGGCCAGTCGGGTGTAGAGCAGAGTTAAAGCCCAGGTGTTCTGACTTCTGTACTTTCCACAGCAAGCATGTCAAACTCAAAGGCTACACGGGCCAAATAAACAAGGCATGTGGCCCGCGAGTTTGACATGCTTGTTCTACATTAAAGACTCAAAGCCTATCACATCCTTACCTGGTTTAAAGTAGTTATGAAAGTGGGATTGCTTCTGTATTTCTAATTCAGACATGAGAAACTTCACTGTGTGAATAAATACATAATGAACCCAGTAAGGAACAGACAGACTGCAGGAAGTTTGAGAGGTCACCCTCATTGCAGGGCAAGAAGACGGGGTCATGCGACAGAGGTGGAAGTTTGGATTTAAAAGGAACACTGTGCTTTTAGAGAAGATTCCATCAATTGTTTGATGTTTTGATGATATTTTGAGACTGAAATTAGAGTTTCATTTGCATATTTCTGGGACACGGTGCATCTGTTATCCCACAAAATGAGTCTGGGTTCTGATCAAATACGTATTAAACTTGCCTAATAGGATAGTTAACCATTCTGTAGTACCCGCCCCATATAATTTTAATGCAATGTTAACATCCTAAAGAGAGAAGTGATTATTAACTTTTCCATGCAACTCAAAAGGAAATAATTTTTAAAAGGGTTAGGCTTTCATAAAGACCAATTTCTCCCCTTAAAATGAATATCCAGCTGTAAAAGCAGATAATTATCCCAAGTCAGACAGGAAAGAGCGAACACGCTTTTGCAGAATAGATTTCCAGGGGTGGGAGAAAGGACCCGCACATGTAAGGAACTGGTGAGTAACAGGGAGTAACAGGGACTGGTATGTGGATTTACCCCCCCCCCCCCCCCCCGGAATTAAGATGTGCTGCATTGGCCGCTGTCCTAGTGAAAGATATTTACTTTAGGTGTTTTCTCTTATTTGTAAGTGATGTGAAGACCTGCTTCTGTTTGCCATCTCTGGTTTTGCCAGGCCTCTCCATACGGAGCGTGTGCTGGAAAGCAGACCGCCTCCTAGCAGGGACCCAGGACAGCGAGATATTCGAGGTGATTGTGCGAGAACGAGACAAGCCCATGCTGATCCTGCAAGGCCACTGTGAGGGGGAGCTCTGGGCTCTGGCCCTGCACCCCAAGAAGCCGCTGGCCGTGACTGGCAGCGACGACCGCTCTGTCAGGTGAGGACCCCGCGGTGGCCATCGTCACCTCCCTGACTTCCTTGGGATAACAGATTTATTTGGGCCAAATTTGCTTGTTACCCAGGAACAGGCTAAGCCACAGGGCAGAGCCACACAGTTTCCACATGGAATGTGAAGACAATGAGCTCAACAGCGGTTGACTTCTTGGTATTTTGTCTTTGTTTGGCTCCATCCTAAGTCATGAAATTGTTCTTAGAAGTGAAAATACTGCTGGTGAGATTGGCTTCTGGTTCTGGGAGCTAAGTGCACTCCTGTGTGTTACCAGCATCTTCCCCTTATACCTTCGCTCCTAATATGTGCTTAAATGGCCGGGGCCTGCACGGCAATTTCACAGGCTCAGTCACTCACTCATCACCATTAGAACTTACATTGTGATTTGCAAAGTTGTCTTCAGCACGTGGGTGAATAATGATTTCTTTGTAATTTCTCAGATGAAATTTTGAACAGTGTCCTCAGGTCAAAGGAAAGTGCTGGTTCCCGAGAAAGTCTGTGGTTTTATTAGGACCCCAAAGGGTCTCGCGATGGATCATGTTTTCCTCTTTGAGAGCATGACATCATGTAAACTGAGCAAATTAGTATGATCCCAATATCTGTGTGACTGTTAAAGGACTGAACATATTATTTAAAAGTGTAAGGTGAAGACTATTACACTGATTTCAGGATTTTCATATTTAATTAGGCTTTAAATGTGCTTAACAACAAACAGGTCAAAAAAGACTGAGCGATGGTGAGAGGAAGAGACTGATTAAGCGATTGGATGATGACTGCCTCTGGATTTTAATAGTTTAAATAGAACCTTGTAAATTAGACCAGAGGCTCCTGCTCCCCGACCCCTGCCCTTACTTTGTATGTCTGTGAATCTGATCAAGATACAATTGTATACTCGTCAGTAAAGTACAATCTAAAAATCAATTTTTAGCTTCTGCCAAGCACTGTGCCTCATCAATCTAAAAATCAGTGAAGGCAACTCCAGTTGTCCCCTCACGTGACATAAATGTGTGTTTGGCTTACACTGCTCTTCACTCGCTCTCTCCTCTCCTCTTCCTTTTCCTTCCATCACTCAGAGCTTTGCCCCAACAGCCAAAACAATGCCACCAAGTTAGTCAAACACCTGAGGAGCTGGATTCATAACCATCCAGATGGAAATGTTTTCAAGAGAGTCCTTGGCTTTTGTATTTTGATAAATGTGTTGAGTCTCAGAATCGCAAACTTCCCCAAGGAGCCCTAATGGCCAGAATTTGTCTTGGTCTCCTCAACCATTAATTTGACTAAACATCTAAACATTTTACATTTTAAATGTAAATTTACACAGAGTATGGAAATACAGAAAGGATACAAGTCATAATTTCTCGAGAAAGATTAGCTGAGTGAGGCTAGTACAGTTCACTGAGGAGTGAGGGGAAAGCAAAACTTACATTGCTGAAAATAGTACATGGCTAAAAACAGCATGAGATTATGAATAATGGACGAGGAGGGATTGAAAGAATACCATAAGCTTTAGACTGAACAGTGCACGCTGCCTAAAGGATCAGCAAACTATTCACCATGCAACTCTGCATTGTAAGGCGCTGGCCCCCTCCCTCCCGATGACAGAATGCATTAGAGAAACTCCACCACATGGGGCCTACTCTTGCCTCTATGGCAGCATTCTAAATTGTCGATCTGCCTAACAGATGCTGGTTGTGTGTTAAGAGAAGACTGTCTTAAAAGTACTAACAGGGTGAAATCAGGTACCACAATTGTAATTCACATGTAAACCCTGGTTTGTAGCTTCAAAAAACTAGTTCATGTTTACCCAGTTTGAGGTGCCTGGAATAGGGGTTTCCAGAGCTGCTGAAAAGTGTGTGCTAGCCCTGACTGGTTTGGCTCAGTGGATAGAGCGTCGGCCTGCAGAGTGAAGGGTCCCAGGTTCGATTCCGGCCAAGGGCATGTACCTTGGTTGCGGGCACATCCCCAGTCGGGGGTATGCAAGAGGCAGCTGATCAATGTTTCTCTCTCATCGATGTTTCTAACTCTCTATCCCTCTCCCTTCCTCTCTGTAAAAAATAAAATATATTTTAAAAAAAGAAAAAAGAAAAGTGTGTGCTAGCTGCACTTGACCCTTGACCCCTGCTTCTTCAGCAGTAACATGCTTACCAGCCAGGGGCACTGTGGAGAGGACCTGTCCCGGCCATGAGTGGGCCTGTCAGCAGTGGGGCCCCCAGGGAGCTTATGAGGAAGGATGGCATATGACTGAGCACAGCTGACTTTGGAACCATCGTGGGCAGGGCTGTCATTGGCTCTTCTCCTTCTCAGCTGGGTTTTCTTTCTAGGGGGGGCCAGCAAAACGGAATGTGTATTTCAATCTATATGTGCTTAAATAACACAGTTACTAGAAGGGTGCTCATATATATATTTTTTAAAAATGAACAATAATAGTATCTAGTAGTGCTTCTTATCCTGTAAGTTATTAATAACGATTGGTATGAGTAAAGAACAATTTTTAATTTTCAAAGAGAAAAGTAAGATTTTGTGTGAAGGTAGTGTTTAAAATTTCCTTTTCATATGAATATAAAAATGTTTGGAAAATGTTATCTTGTATTTCTTGCTGGGTATTTCTAATGGGGGAAATGACCCAGAGATAGACTGAACCCCATCCCGGGTTCCCAGACATGCCGTGAGGAAGGACACGAGTGCGAAGTGACTGCCTCCTTTCTTGTTATCACACTGTGGTCAGCAGGCCTTCCTGCCTCGGGCGGCCTGCTGATGAGCGTTGGGTTGGTTTTGTTTCTTTGTTCTTGTGCCTAGGCTGTGGAGCCTGGCTGACCACGCCTTGATCGCCCGCTGTAACATGGAGGAAGCAGTTCGCAGTGTGGCTTTCAGCCCCGATGGGTCCCAGTTGGCCCTGGGCATGAAGGACGGCTCTTTCATTGTTCTCCGAGTCAGGCATGTACTGATACTGAAAATGGTATTAAAAGATGCTCTTTTGTAAAATAAATGACCAAAGAGGCGCGTAGATACAAAGAACAAACTGATGGTTGCCAGATGGGAGAGGGGGTGGGGGCTGGATGAACAAGGTGAAGGAATTAAGAAGTACAGACTGGTAGTTACAAAATAGTCATGGATGTAAAGTACAGCATAGGTAATATAGTCAGTAATATTGTTATAACTATGTATGGTGTCAGGTAGGTACTGGAAATATTGGGGACCGCTTTGTAAAGTATATGATTGTCTAACCACTATGCTGTACATCTGAAACGAATACAAAATAATATTGAATGTAAACTGTAATTGAAAAATATTTAAAGAAAAGTAAAAAAAAAAAAAAGGATGCTCTTTTGTTAGAATTAAGATTCGCCTAGTCATCATGGATGCTGGGATCTTAGGAAAAATGCACTTATTCTTTCAAATAGGAACACTACAGATTCACAGTCCCGTCGGTAATGATGAAACCCACACTCTGAAAATACAAACTTCTTTCTTCGGTGACTTGCTTGGCAGCACAGCCTGCCTCAGTGGACAGATGTGAGACTATATGTAGTCTATTCATCTCTTAGCAGGAATAATCATGCATCCTGTGATTTGCTGCAAAAACATGAATGTGTTTAATAACAGGGTGCTGCCCCAGTCCCTACTGGTGATGTTACATGGCATATTATGTGTGAACCTTTAAAAAAATCTAGTGAATAGTGAATTCCCAAGCTGATCTGGTCTCACAGGTTTTAGAGGAGGGATTGTGTGCTTGGAGTAAGCCAAGAAAAGAGGAAGCAGGAACAGAGCAGCCTCCAACAGCACCAGCTTGTTAGAGGTGAGCTTGCGTAAAATATTTCTTCCACCCACAATGGACAATAAGATAGAATATTTCATACTTTATTAATCTCCTATATAATTTTTGCAGGATAAAAATTAGGATCCACCCTTGTAATTCCTCTAAATGCATTGGCTGTTCTTTTGGCTCACCCATTTTGTGATTACAGAAAGGAAATGCAGCCAGAAATTAGGTATGGCATGTTTTGCACAGAGCAAATTCTAGATAGCTTTGAAAAATGCTCTTGGCACGGTTTATTACACTGAATTCTCATTACCAGTCACACATAACTTATGACCAAATTGGTGGGCAACATTTTCTTTCTCTGCTTAGTGATGTGTGGAAAGATGGCTAATTATCAGATTTTCTTTTCTTTTTAATAGATTTCCAAGCCAAAAAAACAAAAACAAAAAAAACCATCCCCCCTCCACACACACCTATTTTATGACATTGTAGTAAACTGTAGTGCTATTATTAAGTGACAGCCGGTGTGAGGAATTATGTGGAGCAAATATTTGGCATTATTTATGCATTCAATTTGTTTTGGAGTTGATGAAGGTGTCATTACTGGCTCAGGGGACCTGCCAATCATAATCCTGCCTCACTGTTGTAGGAAAACCATCAGTGGACTTTCAAATGAGGGCAGAAATTCTTATCAGAATCTGGTCAGAAAGGACATACGATACTCGGTGATTCAATGTATGCATTATTGCCCTTTCATAGTCAAAGTTAAATAATTCCATAACAAATTAGCATTAAAAATAAGTAATTTTTCTCTTCTGCTTTTTGAATTTGCTCTTCCTGTAGCAAAAAGCATTAAGCAGTTTTCTTGTCCTTAAAATATAAAAAGGATGTTTTATTTTTATGCTAACCTTAATATATCTACTATTTTCCATGACATATTTTAAAACAATTTTATAAACCTCAATTTTTTAACAAAAAATTTAGAGAAAATAATATATAATTTAATATGAAAGCAAATATGCATTTCATTAAATTTTGGTTCTTACTTTGAAAGCCCAAAATATTATTAATTTTTTCTAAATTGGCTGTAAACTTTAAATAAAGTTATATATCTTTTTTCAGAAGTTAATTCTCTAATTCCTATAGGTACTTCCTTTCAAACATTTTTTTTCTCTGACACATGTACTTTAATACATGACCTGAGGTTCCTATTTCTAGATTTGCTGCTTATCGCTTTGCTCTTTATTCTTATAGAGATATGACAGAAGTGGTTCATATCAAAGATCGAAAAGAAGTCATTCATGAAATGAAATTTTCTCCAGATGGTTCTTATCTCGCAGTGGGATCCAATGACGGCCCAGTCGACGTGTATGCGGTTGCCCAGCGGTATAAGAAAATTGGAGAATGCAACAAGTCCCTCAGTTTCATTACGCACATTGACTGGTCTTTGGATAGTAAATACTTGCAAACGAATGATGGTGCAGGAGAACGACTGTTCTACAAAATGCCGTGTAAGTCATGCAGACGCTGTTGTTCGTGAAAAGCAAAACTTTGAAGAAAAAAAATGAGAATGTTGTTATGACCTCAGGGCAAGGAATGTTTTCAGAAACAAGACCCTCACATCACGGACTCTCAAAGGAGAGATTAATAAATTGGGACACATTAAAATAAAAAATAACTGCACCATAAGAGAGATCTTGAATAGCATGCAAAGACAAGGCATCAACTGGGCATAAGTACTTATAATTGTTATGATAAAGGATATACACAAAGAATGCTTAAAGATAAGAAAGAGAAAACATTCTACAAAATTAAAAATACTAAAGATTTGAGGGTCACATTTTTTTATTTACTGTGATTGCTTTAGTCTCAAATCTCTGTTCTTGATAAGTGGAAGCCCCTATTATTTGATTACGTGGTGAAATGTACTAATTGGATTTTTAAAAATATAATTTTTACTTGTAATCCCCCCCCCCCACTGTAAATTTTATACGTGGTTCATCTGACTTATCTAATACTCGTTTAGTAACAGTTTGTGATACTAAAATGTCATAAATAAGAGACAAATTTCTGTATTATAATCTTTATGATTTTTTAATGTAAGAGGAAAAATTTAATATTTAACATGAATCTTTACCACAAATAGTATTTTATCTTAAATTTTTGAAATTAATTGAAAAAGAAATCTTAACATAAAATAATGTGTAAC
>NW_005871054.1:7449590-7451697 GCF_000147115.1 Myotis lucifugus | reverse complement strand
TTTGGCTCAGTGGATAGAGCGTCAGCCTGGGGCTGAAGGGTCCTGGGTTCGATTCCAGTCAAGGGCACATGCCTGGGTTGTGGGTTCAATCCCCAATAGGGGGCGTGCAGGAAAGCAGCCAATCAATAATTCTCTCTCATCATTGATTCTATCTCTCTCCCTCTTCCTTCCTCTCTGAAATCAATAAAAATATATTTTTAAAAATAAATGTAATATTACATGAATGTTTGTTGGTTATTTTCAGCCGGGAAGCCGTTAGCGAGTAAAGAAGAAATCAAAGGGATCCCTTGGGCCTCCTGGACGTGTGTGAAAGGCCCGGAAGTGAGTGGAATTTGGCCGAAATACACGGATGTCACCGACATCAACTCGGTGGATGCGAACTACAACAGCTCCGTGCTGGTGTCTGGAGATGATTTTGGACTGGTCAAATTGTTTAAGTTTCCTTGTCTCAAGAAAGGTAAGGCCAGAAGAGATGTTTCATTTAGACGTGTCTTGGCATGCACAAGGCTTATTTTCTTGGTGTCTGTTCCTGCAGACTATTAATTTTATCTTTATATTCATATTACTCTTGAACATTTACATAGAATGTGTTGCTGATGTATATGTTTGACCTTCTGAAATACGGGGTCTTGCAAATATAAGTCAGAATTTGTTAACAGTTTTTACTCACCATTTTGTGATTCATAGCCTCATGTTTCACTTTTTAAACAAGTCCTATTTTATTTATATTTATGTACCTACTCATAATTTAATATTACAGTAAAATATTGTGATTAAATTTTTATGCTTCATAGCTAATTGTGATTATACATGGCAAAGCAAAGCAAATCCTTTTAGGCATATGTAAAATGAAATCTGAAAGGGATGGCTCTTTCAGATAATACAGTTTATGGACCCCCTGTCATAGCACTGATTTTGCAAATCAGATTTCCATAAGTGGTGACATTTCTGAGAGAGAAGTTTGATTCAAAACAACTGTCTCTGCCTTCACATTTTGTGGTTTTGTTTCTTTTATTGTTGTTAAATGCTTGTTACCTCAATTTTTGTGGCACTTCCGGGCTTGGCAGAATGTAGCTGAATTAACCCCCCTTATGACCTCCTCCTCTACCCTTGCAAGTGTAGGCAAAGCCCATACACAGGCTGCTCTGAGACTCCCTGATTGCTCCCTGAAAATCTGATCTTAGCAAAGTAATCAGCAGGGACATGCTGCTGCCTGCAAACTCTTTCACTCGAGCGATTTTTAGATTGAGCAAGGAAAAAAGGGATCGAAAATGTAATCAGAAAGTCATTTTGAGCTAACCAGCAGTTTTGAAGCAATGGCAATTACAGTACAAAATTGAACATAAAATACGTAGCAAAATCACCATCCCTTACACTTGACAAAATGGACATCAGTTTTAAAATACTTGCACAAAATTACCGCAGCGTGCCAAATTCAAACTCTCCTTTCTCTCCCTAATGGGTCTTTTGAGTAATGGGGCACATCTTGTTAGATTGAGTAATGTACTTACAGAAAGTAAGTTAGGCAACTAGAAGGTATCTGGGGATTCAGAAGGAACATCAGTGGGGTCACAAGCAATACTATTGGTCACAAGTATCTGGTCACAACCCAACTCAATGAGAGTTGGTATCGCCTTTGTATCACCAAGCCTTGTAGGGTGAACTTGAATCTGGAAAGTGGCAATGGAAAGATAGATCTTGGGTTAGGTATTAGAATGGCAGGGTTGGGGGAAGTGGGAGGGAGGTTGTGAGTAATGCTGTCTGTCAAAATGAGACACTTTATATGTAAAAAACAGCCTCGAGGGTGATGGCACGCAGGGGATGCCTGAAGAAATGAGGAGAGGTGGACAGCCAGTGACAGTATGGGGCGAGCAATAGAACCCACCTCAGTAATCTGCACAGTTTCCATGTTCTCATAGCAAATTGACTTGTTCTACTTTTCATGACTTATGGATTATAAATCTTGCAATTTGCCTCAGGACATTCAGGCTTTTGTAGCCTTTTTATGCCCAAACTACTGGCAGACAAGTTTATATAAGACTTGTTGATGGAAATAATAGCAGTTGGTGGAACTTATCTCCCTGTCGCCCAGGGTACCACTGACAAT
>NW_005871054.1:7445892-7449450 GCF_000147115.1 Myotis lucifugus | reverse complement strand
TTTTGCTGATGGATTGGACATGGGGATAGAGGGAAAGAGAAATCAAGCATGACTCCAAGTTTTGGGCTTGAGCAATGGGGTGCATGGTGGCTCCATTTCTAGAGACGGGAAAATGAGAAAGGGAAAGGTTGAGTCTCTGTGTATGTCTTATGGGCATATAAGAGTAGGCGAGGAAGGGGAAGGGCAACTCATCAGTTGTTCTGTCCGTGGTAAGTTTGAAGCAGTATTAGACACCCAGGGAGATATGGCCCATTGACTATCAGCACTCCAGGGGAGTTCAGGGCTGGAGATGAACATTTGACAGATGTGAGCATAACTACAGTATTTAAAACCAGGGGAGAAAGATCTGTAAGAGAGGAGTCCTGGTGTGGTTCAGAGGAAAAAGAGAGGCCTGGTAAACTCAGTGTCCCAAGAAAAGCCTTGGAAGAGATGATGTGGCCTTTATTTGTTAAATAAATATTTAAGTGCTATCTTAGAGGCTGGAGATACATCAGTGAATAAAACCAGCACAAATCCATGCCCTCGTGGAGCTTTTGTTCTGAGGGGCTATAGTTAATAAAGTATGAACATGTCTGATGGTGAGAAGAGCTTTGAAGAAAAAGGAAGCAAGCAGTGGGAACAGAGTTTTCAGGTCGGGCCGAGTAGTGTTGCTACTTTAAATAAGGTAGTGAGACAAGGGTCACTGATATGGTTTCATCTGACTAGAAACCTGAAGGAGGTGAGGGAACCAGCCATTCAGGTATTTAGGGAAAGAGCATCTCAGACAGGGAACAGCAAGTGCAAAGGCTTAGAGGCAGAAGAGTGCCTGGCATGCCTAAGGAATGGCAAAGAGGCCAGTGTGCCTAGAAAGGGGATAAAGGGAGAGAGAGAAAGAGAAAGAAAGGAAGGGGAAGGGAAGGAGGAAGGGAGGGAGGGAGGAGGGAGGGAGGGAGGGAGGGAGGAAGGAAGGAAGGAAGGAAGGAAGGAAGGAAGGAAGGAAGGAAGGAAGGAAGGAAGAGAAAATAGGAAAAACGATTAGAAAGAGGCCTAAATATTGACACAAATGCCTTCGCGGGTGTTAGTTCCAATCTACCAAATGTGATTAGTTCTCTGTTGTTGCATCACAAATCCCTCTCCCCAGCAAATTCAGCAGCTTAAATCAACAAACAATATTCACGCAGTTTCTGGGGGTCAGGGATTCAGGAACAGCGTGGCTGGAACATTCTAGCTCAAGGCCTCTCGGGTAGTTGCGGTCACTTGGAGGCTAGGGAGGCCGTGATGGCTCACTCACGTGGCTGCTGGCCGGAGGCCACGGTTCCTGGCCTCGTGAGCCTCTCTGTGTGGTGCTTGAATGTCCTTACCGCCTGGTATCTAGAGAGCCAAGAAAGAGAGCAAGGAGGAATCTGCAGTGCCTTTTGTAACCTCCTCTTGGTTGCCACACGTCTTCACCTTTGCCATGTTCTGTTCATTTTGATTTGTATTAGAGAGTTTACGGACATATTTTTTCTTTTTTTCTAGATTTTTTGAGATATAATTGAAAACATTGTGTAAGTTTAAGGTGAACAATGATTTCATATACTAATATATTGTGAAATGATTACTACTATGCAGTTAGATAACCCATCTATCACCTTACTTAATTACCTTTTCTTTGTGTGTATGGCAAGAAGATTTAAGATCTATTCCCTCAGAAACTTTCTGGTCTACAATACAGTATTGTAACTATAGCCACCACGCTGTACATTAGATTCCCCAAATTTATTCATTTTAAAACTGAAAGCGGACCCTTTGACCAACATCTCCCCATTTCTCCCGCCCCAAACCCCTAGTAACCAGAAACCTACTGTCTGTTTCTATGAGTTTAACTTTTTTATTTGTGGGCATGTTTTCAAACCAGTGCAAAGAGAGAGGTTAAATGATTTCCGACGAGGCTGTAAAGGTGAGGGCAGTAAAGGAAAACCCAACAAGATCTATGGAGATAAGGAAAGAATATACTTTGCTTCCTAACTATTGAATTATCATCAGACAGCATTTCCACCTGACTTAGTTGGAATCTCTTTGACGTTATTAAATCACCCAAACTGATTTAGGCAGCTCTTTGAAATAGGCAAGGCTGCTTTTGAGACCCAAGGCCTCCCTTTCCCCTCTATGGCAGCACGCCCCTAGACTTTTTTGGAGGCCCTAATATAATAGGGCCTCACCTGGTTAGAACATGCTCTCAGGAAAGGGACAGGTAGCAGTCGTTTTCACCTCCATATAAATCTACATCATTGCCTCTCCAGTGGGTATTCAATATTTACACGTGATAGTTTGAACAGATGGCCTTTCCCCCCAAAGAGATTTCATTAGGAGGACCTGTAAAGGGTAGAAGTATTTCTGAAGGAGCGATGGGGTGCTTGTTGCCCCCCTTAAATCTTCCATAGTCTTTGGAGTACTGGATCTACCTGTGATAAGGTGGGCTGGGCTTGTTTCCATGCATATCGTTATGCTGCTGCGCACCAACAATAAATACCCTGGAGACTTCTACCGCAGTAGTTCAACCACAGGTATGAGTTCAAATAGTTTTTCTATTGAATTCACTACCTGATGATGATGTTTCCTGAGTAAAGCAATCAATTTAAGAGAAAAAAATTTCATTCTCCCAAATGTGCATCTACATGACCCCAAACAGTAATTTGACTTTTCCCACAGAATAATTTTCTGTTTTCTAGTTGCAAGGACTGCCCATTTTATCTAGTATTCAAAGAAGGATGCGTAAGCTATTCATTCTTTGGCATTTATTTTCAGAATCAGTGAAGCAGTAGGCATTATCTGGAACAGGTTTGGGAGGGAGGGTGTGAGGGAGGGACTGCTTCAGATCCATTTTTAGCTTAATCCATGCTGGGATAATTGAGATATCTTTTGGAGCATTTGCTTATGTGTTATATGTCATAGTGAAAATGATTTTGTAATACATTCCTGGATAGAATGCAATTTTATAACCAATAAATTACATATATATTTTTGCATGACTAATCTTCTTAAAAATATCTTCAGGAGCCAAATTTAGAAAGTATGTGGGCCATTCTGCACATGTCACCAACGTCCGCTGGTCTCACGACTTTCAGTGGGTGTTAAGCACAGGAGGGGCTGACCACTCGGTTTTCCAGTGGAGATTTATTCCAGAAGGTGTCAGCAACGGCCTGCTGGAAACCGCACCCCAGGGTAAAGCCAGTAATAATTTTTCAACATCTGTTTATTTTTCAATAAAAGTTTCAAAGAATGTTGTAACATCTCTTCTGGAGGTAAAGAGTTACAGCAATTTCAAAAAATTCATTCCTATAATAAATTTTAAAGTAAAAAAAAAAAAAAAGAACAGAAAAAACTTTAGAGACAACTATGGGTCAGTTGGTTAATCTCCTTCAAAGGATTTTGCTTATACCAAATGCAAGTTGAAGGTCTAAGGTTTACGTGAAGAATTAACCACTGAAGATAACGTGAATGTGTATGTTTCCGCCTCCTTAGGATGATTATAATGGGCGATGGGTCTGCTCGGTCAGGCTGCGGGCGACAGGGTAACCTTTGGAATAGATAAGCTGC
>NW_005871054.1:7442840-7445792 GCF_000147115.1 Myotis lucifugus | reverse complement strand
ATTATTTATTTGTGAGTCAGGAGAGTGATCCAGTAATAAAAATGACAAGCTGTGTGGGATAAGATTTTTATGAGAGGGATTCTGCCTGAGACCTTGACCCATAGCAATCACTGGCAGTTGGTGGGCATGTTAACAGGCTTAATGATCTTTTCATGAAAGAAGTGGTTGAAATTCCCTTTTGAACTAGCCCTCTCCTTGGTAAAACCTGCCCCCCTTTTTTGTTTGCCCCTTCCCAGGTAAGATTTAAAACTCAAAGGTCGGTGATCTAATAGAAGTGTGGAAATGGAGAGGGGGCGTTGATTTACCCTAAATGAAAGCTGGTGTAGTTATTTTTGTTTACTTTAATAGGATAGAAGAAAGAAAATATTTTTAGCTTTTTATAGAGGTGCAGAATTTTTCCTCTGTTTCATGGGTTGTGTTTCCACAGAAGGCGGCACTGATTCCTACAGTGAAGAATCTGATTCAGATTTATCGGATGTGCCAGAGTTGGACTCTGATATTGAGCAAGAAACTCAAATCAATTATGATCGCCAGGTCAGTAAGCAAGCAGCCTCCTAACAAATGTCCCATAACCCAGAATCTCATTGTATTTGGACACTGACTAAAAATGATTGGTACTTAGGCAGAAGAGAATCAAGACAAGAAGAAGGAAAATTGCATTTATTTATTTATTGTTAATCCTCACCAGAAAATATTTTCCCATTGATCTTTAGAGCAGAAGGTGGGGGTGGGAGGGGGAGAGAGAGAGGTGAGAGAGAGAGAGGTGAGAGAGACACACATCGATTGGTTGCCTTTCACATGAGCCCCTAAGTGGGGGCCAGGGATTGAACTTGCAACCCAGGTGCCCTTGACATCCAATTGAACCCATGACCCTTCAATGCACAGCCCGATGCACTAACCACTGAGAAGCACAGGCAGGTGTTGAACACTTCTTATCTTTAAATACAGGTTAAAAATAAGACATTTACCTAATCATATTCTTAAAAAAATGTTTTTAAGTGGAAGTGAGTAGCCAAGTTTCAAGACTGAATGACATTTGGGATTTTCTACCTCCCTCACACCTAAAACTTTAAAATATTTGGAGAAAAACAATGAGCAAGTAAGCTGCCAGATTTTGTATTTCCTTAGCAGATCATTAAAGCATGTATATTCTTTACAGAATATGTAGTCTTGGAGCCACGATAGTTGCAAGTGAGCTGTTACCTGGTTTCTTTCTTAGTTTATGGAGACCATTATCCATATAAGTAAAGTAAAAGCCCAAATACAATGCACATTATTGCTCCAGTCAGAAATCACCTCTAGTATAAAAGCTGGACAATTACATCCAAATTGGGTCCTTATTTTTTTTTAAGTAGGCATTTTATTTTAGCATGAAACCATAGTATTATACAGAGCAATCCTTCCAGGGCATCTGGACACACATTACCTTGTTATGGAAATAACTAGGGGTTCTATTCTCTTCCTTCTCATTTAACAGAGGTATGTGAAGCAGATTCTTTACATGAACACTGAGTGAATAAGATTTCAGGTTTCAGACCCAGCAACTGTCAGACAGCTGCCACGTATTGGGTGTCTCTGTGGGGCCATATCCTGTGCTTTACATACACCAAGTTCAACTCCATGATAACCCTGAGAGGTTAAGTAATTTGCCCACATCCACATCGCTTGTATTATCAGGGTAAGAATGCAGATCTGGGCTTCTCTCCAAAGTGCACATTCTATGTACTACTTGGCTTTGCCTCCATATAAGCACTGAGTGTACTGATTTTCAGATGATTTATTTTTTTAGTTCATAATAATCACTCATTGATTTAGTGTTTGAAATTTTTTTTCAGTAAAAATGCCATTCAACTGATGGCTTGTTTCAAATTCATGACTACATCAGTTTGTATATTGGTACAATGTATTACGCAATAAAGCTACTGAAGATGAGGCTTTGAAAGGAAATTATTAATGTGCAAATACCACACAAACACTAAACGACATTATGCCCTGATATCAAGGGGAAATGGAATTTAAGCAAAATGGACATAAAATCTAGGAGGAGGAAAAAACAAATTTCCTTAGTTGGGAAGTTTTTATTTAATAAAAGGGTGCTAGTAAAAGAATGAAAAGTCTTAATTGTATTGAAATCTGTGCCTAGGATTTATATATTCTCCCTGACATCTTCCTTTCCAAAGCTTTTGCTGTGTTATTTGATATATGTTCACAATATTCCTGAGTTATTCCTTAGCAGGGATTTTTATTTCTGTCCAACAGGTGGGAATTTTAGGCCCTCAGAGGTTATGAGATGTTCAAATAAGCAGTAGAAATTCCGAGACTAGAATTCAGTGCTCAAAAGTAGTTGGTGCACTGATGAAAGAAAGCATCATGAGTTCAGATGAATAGTTATCTTTACATTTTAAAAGCTTAGTTCATTGCACCTGTAATAGAACAGTAATGAGATATCTTGTGACCTCCTTTTTATAAAAGGGTTTTGGTCAAATCCTAAACAGGGGCTTTATTATAATATTTCATAGATTTTATTTTTAGCAATGTAGTTTCTTCAAATGAAAACTTTCCTTTAAGAAGATGAGAAATTATTAATAGACTAGAGGCCGGGTACACAAAAATTTGTGCACTGGGGGGGGGGGTGTCCCTCAGCCCGTCCTGTGCCCTCTTGCAGTCTGGGACCCCTCGGGGGATGTCCACCTGCTGGCTTAGGCCTGCTCCCCGGGGGATCGGGCCTAAGCTAGCAGACATCCCTCTGGCAGCCCGGGAGCCCTCAGGGGATGTCCACTTGCCAGCAGGGAGCAGGCCTAAGCTGCAGTCGGATATCCTTAGCGCTGCTGAGGAGGTGGGAGAGGCTCCCACCACCACCGCTGTACTGGCAGCCATCAGCCTGGCTTGTGGCTGAGCAGACTCCCCCTTGGGGGAGCACACTGACCACCAGAGGGGAGCTCCTGCATTGAG
>NW_005871054.1:7373896-7442648 GCF_000147115.1 Myotis lucifugus | reverse complement strand
GGGGTCCCGCTGGGGTGCCTGGCCAGCCTGGGTGAGGGGCTGATGGCTGTTTGCAGGCTGGCCACAGCCCCTTCAGTGTGGGGGTCCCCACTGGGGTGCCTGGCCAGCCTGGGTGAGGGGCTGATGGCTGTTTGCAGGCTGGCCACAGCCCCTTCAGTGTGGGGGTCCCCCCTGGGGTGCCTGGCCAGCCTGGGTGAGGGGTTGATGGCTGTTTTCAGGCTGGCCATGGCCCCCAGCCACCCAATCTCCCAGTGGAGGCTGGCTGGAAGCAGGTATCTGGGATTTATTTGTCTTCTATAATTGAAACTTTATTGCCTTGAGCGGAGGCCACAGCCGGCCAGGGCAGGCAGGAAGCTTGGCTTCCTCCATCGCAGGGGCAATCAAGCCTCCTGCTTGCTCCAGCTCCGTGGCTGCCGGCTGCCATCTTGGTTGGGTTAATTTGCATATAGTCACTCTGATTGGCTGGTGGGCGTGGCTTGGGGCATAGCAGAGGTGCGGTCAATTTGCATGTTTCTCTTTTATTATATTATATTATATTATATTATATTATATTATATTATATTATATTTAATTTTTAGTGTGTTAAATGGATATCTCTTGGTAGTAGGGCTTAAAACATGGTAGACAGAGATTGATTTTTACATACCTTTATTTTATTTTTTTATTTTGTTAATCCTCACCAGAGGATCGTTTTTCCCATTGATTCTTAGAGTGGAAGGGAGGGAGGGAGAGAAGGAGGGGGAGAGAGAGACATCAATTGGTTACCTCCTATGCATGCCCTCAACTGGAAATCAAAAC
Source organism: Myotis lucifugus (assembly GCF_000147115.1). NCBI lineage: Eukaryota > Metazoa > Chordata > Mammalia > Chiroptera > Vespertilionidae > Myotis > Myotis lucifugus. The sequence continues at coordinate 7,441,850 of NW_005871054.1, read as the reverse complement.
TGAGACCCTTTGGTGTGCAGGCCAACACTCTAACCCAGTGGTTCTTAACCTTCCTAATGCTGCGACCCTTCAATACAGTTCCTCATGTTGTGGTGACCCCCAACCATAAAATTATTTTCGTTACTACTTCATAACTGTAATTTTGCTACTGTTATGAATTGTAATGTAAATATCTGATATGCAGGATGTATTTTCATTGTTACAAATTGAACATAATTAAAGCATAGTGATTAATCACAAAAACAATATGTAACTATATATGTGTTTTCCCATGGTCTTAGGTGACCCCTGTGAAAGGGTCGTTAGACCCCCAAAGGGGTCACGACTCACAGGTTGAGAGCCGCTGCTCAAACCACTGAACACACCAGCCAGGACTGATTATTATGTACCTTTGAATTAAATTGTAGGAAATGTCCTCTCACTCAACAGCATGTTTTAGGTCCTAAGTTAAACCAGGAGCTTTGCTGTATAGTTTGGAGTCTGATCTGTCAAGATGCATGAGGCTATGAAAAGACAAATAATTCCAAAGAGTGATCACCATGACTCTCAAGGTCCACATTTTGCAGATGTCAGAATCCTCGAGATTTTTTGCTTTAGAAGAAATTATAATTTTATTTATATTTTATTTATACCTATGATAGTTTTCTTTATTATTTATTAAAGCTAATACCATATTTTCTGGATATAAATTACTTAAGAAACATAATAGCATAAAAATTTTTTTAACCCCCAATAATTTAAAAGATAGGTTAGTTTTGCTCATTAGAAGAGCGGTCTTATGTTCTCAATTTTGTTTATCTTTTCAGAAAACCAACTTTTAGTTTTGTTAACCTTTTCTATTGGTTTCCTAGTCTCTATTTCATTTATTTCTGCTCTAATCTTTATTATTTCCTTCCCTCTTCAACTTTGGGCTTAGTTGGTTCTTTTTTCTAGTTCCTTAAGGTATGATGCTAGGTTGTTTGAGATCTTTTCCTTGTTTTAAATGTTAGCATTCATATCTACAAACTTTCTTCTTAGGATTGATTTTACAACACCCCAAAAGTTGTGGAATGTTGTTTCAATTTTTATTTGTTTCAAGATGTTTTTTGATCTCCCTTTTGATTTCTTCTCTGATTCATTGGTTGTTCAAATGTGTTGTTTAATTTCCACGTATTTGTGCACTCTCCAGCTTTCCTTCTGTTATTGAGTTGTAGTTTCATACCATAGTGTTAGAAAAGATACTTGATATAATTTCTACTTGAATTTGTTGAGATTGCTTTTGTTCCCTAACATATGATCTGTCCTGGAAAATGTTTCATGTGCACTTGAGAAGAATGTCTATTCTGCTGCTGTTGGATGGAATGTTCTATATATGTCTGTTGGATTGTTTGATTTCTGGTGTTCACGTCTCCTGTTCCGTTACTGATTCTTTGTCTGGCTGATCTACCCATTGTTGACAGTGGAGTATTACAGCCCTAGCTATTACCGTATTATGTTTATTTCTTCTTTCAGTTCTCTTAGAATGTGTTTTACTTGTTTAGGTGCGTAAATATTTATAATTGTTATATCTTGTAGAATTGACCCCTTAGGTGCGTAAATATTTATAATTGTTATATCTTGTAGAATTGACCCCTTTATCATTATATAATGAGCTTCTTTGTCTCTTATGACCATTTTTAGCCTCATGTTCTCAAAAATATGATTCCTACAATTAAAGATTTCCTGAGAATGTCAAGATACTGTTTTTGAAACCTGAAGAAAGGAGCCTCAATTAAATGTATTTGTTTTGCTTTAAGGTTTACAAAGAAGATCTACCTCAGCTAAAGCAACAAAGTAAAGAGAAAAACCATGCAGTGCCCTTCCTCAAACGAGAAAAGGCTCCTGAGGACAGCCTGAAACTCCAGTTCATACACGGGTGGGTGCCTGTCACCAGCCTTAGCATCAGGCTAAGGATGTCCCCCTTCTCTGTGCTTTCCCACCTCAGGCGGGCTCTTCTCTCCAGTCTGCGCTTGCCTGTGATTAATATTTTAACCATTAGACTGCGTCCAGTTTACTCAGTTGGTGTTCTGTGGCCATCACAATGTGTGTGTCTAGATTTTTTATACTTTATGTACTTCCATGATGCATATATTACTGCAGCTCATTGTTGTTTCACTTGATTCTCTCCACCATCTCAGGTTCCTTTGTTCCCATAATTCCTGCTCTATTTTGCTTAGCTCCAACTGGGACAATGTTTTCTTCAAAAAACATATGGCCAAATCATTTTCAAGTTTGAGAATTACATATAACCTTCCAAACTTTCAGTTGAAATTAAAATTTTTCAGCAAAGTGTCAATGGTTGTGAGGAATATAATATCTAGTGTTTTATAAATGCATCCCTCATTTAAATGGAATCAATGGAGCTTATGAAAATATTGTAAAAATGATTTTAATAAGATAGAATTTGATTCCCACCATCATCAATTTAAAAAATATGTGAACGAGTGTATTATCACTCATATTTCTTCTTGAACTTAGATTTTCATTCTACTTCTCCCACAGAATTTTACCCTATCGTAATATTTTTTATGCTTGTAAATCTTTTATTGTACCCTATCATACTTTTTGCTATAGGTTCAAAAATATCTACAGGTTCAATTTTTTATTGATTTTTAGAGAGAGAAAAGGAGAGGGTGAGAGAGTTAAACATGGATTGACTACTTCCTACATGTGAGGAATCGAGCCCTCAACCCAGGCATGTGCCCTGACCAGGAACTGAGCTGGCAACCTTTTGGTGTATGGGCCAATGCCCAACCAATTGAGCCACACTGGCCTGAGCAGTTCGATTTAAATTTAATTCCCAGAAACCATTAGACTCTTGAGAATGGTATCCACTGAGCACTTGAAATGCGGCTAGTCTCAGTTGAGATGTGCTGTATGTGTAAAATGCACACCAGATTTCAAAGATTTAACATGAAAAAGTAATATACCTCGTTAAAATGTTTTATATTGATTAATGTAGACATGCTAATATTTTAGACATATTTGGTTAAATGTTCTCAAAATAAATTTCATCTATTTTAATTTTTTTAACATGATTAGAAAATTTTAAGTGACCTGTGTGACTCACATAATATTTATATTGCACAATGCCTCTCTAAATGTTAATAATTTTTTCCAGTTTGAATTATCACAACTATTAGTAGTACACAGCTTATGAAAATATTATAAAAATGATTTTAATAAGATAGAATTTTTCAATGAGTTCAGGTATGTAGTCATATATGCATACTTACTACTAGAGTATGACAGAGTAGCATTAAGTCTATTCCAGTTTTTCATTTTTTAATATATGTGAGACTTAAGAAAACTTATTCACATAAATGAGTCAGTGAGAATGGGAGCAGTTTTATCATAGCTACATTACTCAATTCTTTAAACTCCTCTTGACTTAGAGGCCAAAAATGTATATTGTGATTTTGATATATCACATAAAATGTCGTCTAATGATCTGATTAAATCTCACTTTAATTTATTAAAAGCAAATAAATTGGAAATCACTTGACTTGCAAAAGGACTTCTTACCTCGTCCTTGGAGTTGTTCACTTTCAACATCCACACTTGTATTGTACATTGTCCCTTTGTGTTGGTGTCCCTGGCAGGTTTGTCACTCCAGGGTAATACACCGTAGTAAGAGTCCAGATGGACCAGAGGAATGACTTCCTAAAGTGGGAGGAAGGCAACTGTGTGAAAGGGGAGGTGGTAAAGGAAAGCCTGCATCTCGCCACAGGTGTGTTGTCAGACTGGTCAGTTCTAAGAAAGAGCATATGCAGTAGCTGAGGATCTGGAAACAGATTCTCTTAAAATGACCCCTGCCCATTTTCCCCTCAGAAAGTCATCCCATGCCCTCAGAAGTCCTCGTTCCCTGAATATCGTAGTTAAGCAACTATGCATTCACCTATGTTTCTACTTGTGCATGTCCCTACGCCAGCTTTACCTTCTGACAGCTGCTGCTCTGTTCATTCACTGCTTATTCAAATGCTGTGCCTTTCTCGGACCTGTGCTTCAGATACAGAGGCTACGACTGTAGGAACAATCTATTCTACACGCAAGCTGGAGAAGTGGTCTACCACATCGCTGCAGTTGCTGTCGTGTACAACAGGCAGCAGCACTCCCAGAGGCTGTACCTGGGGCACGATGATGACATCCTCAGCCTGACCATCCATCCAGTGAAGGACTATGTGGCCACTGGGCAGGTATATACCTCTGCTCTGAGACGGGTCTGGCCAAAGAGAGGGAGGATTTAATTTTGAATCCACTTTATATATTAGAAATTCAAGAAACACTTGGTAGAAATAAACCTGAGGCAGGAAGCTGAAGATGTAGTAAATGCTGGATTAGTTCATGATGGTGGGAAAGTCAGCCAATACCTTCTAACACGGTTGGGAAGCCTCCAAGAGATTATCACCTTAACATGAATCATCTGTGAATAGAATTAACTGAAACAAATAATGTCAGTTTCATCAATGTGCAGTCTTAATATACTTTCCTCATCACTGTGTACTTGGTACCTAATATATCCTAGGTGCTCAATACTCAGTGAATGTTTATAGAATGAACCATCTTTTCATACTACTATAACATCCAGTGATTTTTTTAAAAACTTAAAGTCATATGAATTTTGACTTATTATTTTATATTTTTGCATTTCAAAGAAAATAGTTGCATGTCAAGTCTCAGAATAGTTGTCTCTGTTAACTTTTGACCTTCATGCAAAAGTTTTTTGAATTTTATCTGAACCATTTGGAATGCCTAAACTTTGGATTAAGTCTATAATCGAAAAGCTACTAAAAAAAACAGCCCTGTGTTCAGTCATTTTGTGTGGGGAAAGGAAAGGGATTGAGCTGCTTAGTAAACAAAGCATCTGTTAAACTCACATTTATTACCTTGCTGGTAAAGTAGTAATACTGTCAACAGTATTTTCAGTTTTGTATTCTTTTTTTCCAATGTACAGATTACATTTTTATTCAGTTTTGTCATGGGGCTTTTAACTGAAGTTTAACTGATTCTTAGTAGTTTCTAAGCGGAATCCAAGAAAAACTTTTGCATGAAGGTCAAAGGTTAAGAGGAGACAACTATTCTGAGACTTGACATGCAACTATTTCTACAGCACTTGACTACAGAACAGAATCATTCTTATTATAATTTATAAGTAATTAACACACTCACCCTGCTGTTTAAGGTTGGAAGAGATGCTGCCATTCATGTGTGGGACACGCAGACTCTGAAGTGTTTGTCACTATTGAAAGGACAGCATCAGAGAGGAGTGTGTGCACTCGATTTTTCAGGTAAGCCCGTTTTCCACTGGTCATTGATGAATGGTTCTACATTTATTTTGAGGATGTTTTTTCTTTTTCTAACAACCTCTTATTTAGTTGAGTTCTGTTGGTAGATCAGCTCCCCAGTCTTAGGCTGGAAATCAGATATATTAATACCTCATAAAGAAATGTGGCTTTTAGATTACACGCCCTTTCCTTGTCTGCCTCATTTCCTCTCTCCCAAGTCGTTACCCTGAGCTCGCACTGTGTTCTGCATTTACTTGAGCGATTTGAAATCCAGAGCAGCTGTTGCTGTTGAAAGACTTAGTTGCAAATGTCTGGCAGTGACTCAGACCATCAATTTTAACTCTCCAAATACGGGGGAGCCCAGCATTAGTGATTTAAACTATAAAGAACTAGCGTAAGGGCTTTGAGTTCTCTGCAAAGGGCCACTTCACAACACTGGAGTTTTGGAAATAAATTTCACATTGAAAAATCGAACTGAAGGTTCCATCTTTTTAATTTAAAGTTTGAACACAGTACTATAAAAATACCAACTGATGGCTATTATTTTCTTTAGAGTGAGGCCGTTTCCTTAAACTAGAATTGGAGACTGAGGACTTATTGCAAAAGGTGTTTTTACCCAGAAAATTTGAATAATCCCAATGGTAGAAATTAGATCAGTAGAAAAAATTCTTAATTTTTCTACAGAAAACGGATTCTATAATTTATTTCTCCCATTAAATGTTTATTATGTGCAACATGTATACTATTGGTCATTAAGTTCCATGACTGCACAACCCATTTCTCTCTTGTGTCCCTCACTCTCTGCTCTCCTTGTTCAAACCCTCTCTCTCATCTGTGCCATGGTAGTCCTGCTGGTCTCTGATTCCCATCGGCACTTCCTCTAGTCCATCCTGCACACTTCTGGAAGCACAGGTGTATCGCCACCACATGGGCTCCCCTTGATTGTCTGACTCAGGGCTGATCAATTGGCAGGACATTCATGGCCTTCCAAGATCTGGTCAGCCTTCCTCTGCAGTGTTTTCACCCGCTAACCCATTCACGCTCCTTCACATCCACCTAACTGCAACACTAAATGCACCCTTGTTTCTTTTGCCTGGGTTCCTTTGCTCCTGCTGTTGCTATGTGTCCATTCAAGTCCTCCCATCCTTTAAGACCAAGCGGAAAGTTTTCTCCTCCATTCTTCCCGGGAGAAATAATGTGCCTCTTCTTCTGCATCCCTTAACCCATTTTGCCATTGCTCTTAAAGTCCATGTGGTACAGTAGTTATTAGTGTTGACATCTCCTATGCCCTTCACATATTGTAAGCTACTTGGGCAGCACAGCTCATCTCTGTTTGCCACTGCACATATAGTGTTAGGGGCACAAAAGCTACTCAAAAAATGTGAGAATTGCCTTAGTAGATAGAGCATTGGCCTGCAGGCTGAAAGGTCCCAGGTTCAATTCCGGTCAAGGGCACATGCCCAAGTTGTGGGTTTGATCCCCAGTGGGGGGTGTGCAGGAGGCAGCCATATCAATAATTCTCTCTCATCATTGATGTGTCTATCTCTTCCTCTCCCTCTCCCTTCCTCTCTAAAATCAACATATATATTTTTTTAAATGTGAGAATAAATGAATGAGTGAACAAATAATAAAGTTTTGTTTAATATACTTTTTTTTTACTTTCACTATTACTATTGGAACTTCATATTTTCACCATGTTGGGGTGAAAGTTATCTTTATTCTTTAACCAATAACATGGTGCAATTTGGGGTGTTTTTTAATGAAATGTACATTCTCACAAACTATAAACTACAAATCTGAGTTGTTAAATCGATATTACAATTATACTTTCTGTGGTTATTGGATCAGTAAAAATCAAAGCTAAGCAGTTTGCACCCTACACTAGTGGTGTCTGAGGTAGAGAAGGCATGAGTATCGAGGGAAAGAGAACTACTCGGCATAACACCTGCCAGTTGAAAGTCCAGAGAACACACCCAATAAACGGAATACAAAGTCCTAGACTTCCACAGGTTTGATGGACATGCAGTTTTATGGTAGGTGTGCCACCTGTCCTTGACAAAGCAGTAAAATCTAAAGGAATCCCTAATTGGAGTTCAAATATAGTTCTACTCCGAATATGTGAATGACTTTCTTCTGTATTTTTCATAGTTCCACTTCTCAATGGCCAAATTTCCCTTTTCCTAAAATTAAGTTTGCTAGCAGGTATATATGTGTATACTTAATATAAAAATAATATTAAGTATGCTCTAAAAGAGTGGTAAGATACCCATTAAAGTAGAAAAAATACATAAAAATAATAAAACCTAAATGTGTACTAGTTCATAAAGAATCTAATATATTCATATTTTGGCAGCATTGAAAATTAACTGAGTAATTCTAGCAAACAATTTGGCACCATAAAATAAAAGCTATAATTCAAAATGACAAGTATGTAGACTATGTGTATTTCATACATATTTCTATGTACCAAGTTAAGTAGCAGAAAAATAGGACTCAAAATAGCACCTATTCACTGATTTCATCTGAAAATGTATGTGTGTTTATTAGCATATAAACAGAGTAGCAAGAAATTTAGAATAATATAAATAGAATTTAACAATCATTAGATTTTTTTCCATAGAATTGATTGATTCTTTTTAATTTAGAAGAATCAAAAGAACTAACTCATGTTACTTAAATACCATTAGAGAAAGGAATTAGAGGAATGTTGATCAAAGACATTAATTAATTATGAGATGAGTGAGTAAGCTGCTATCCAGTAACTTGGTCTCTGAATTTCTAAGAGCTCACATCTCTTCTGGGCTTAGTAGTTTTATAGAAAAAGGATCAAGAAATGATCTTCGAGCCATAGCTAGTTTGGCTCAGTGGATAGAGTGTTGGCCTGCGGCCGAAGGGTCCTGGCTTCCATTCCAGTGAAGGGCACATGCCTGGGTTGCGAGCTCGGTCCCCAGTGGGGGGCGTGTGGTAGGCAGCTGATCAATGATTCTCTCTTATTGATGTTTCTGACTCTCTCTCCCTCTCCCTTCCTCTCTGAAGTCAATAAAAAAAAAAAAAAAAAGCAATGATCTTGGAAATCTTTCCCTCATGAGGCAGTCCTGCAGATCTTTGGGGGAGTGAGCGGGGAGTGGCGAGGGAGAGAAACCAGATACTAGGGAGAGGTTGAGAAGCTGATTCTCTCACTGCTTCCAATTCTCATCTTGGGCAAATAAAGAAATCCCTAGATATGAAATATATCCTGCATTAAAAGTATAATTTTAGTGTTAACAGTACAGTCTCTATTTCCCAGGTAACAGTCACTGGGAAAGAGCCCATTTATTCAGCAATGGTGTTATTTTTGATTGTGAAAAATGAGGTTTTTGTCTTGGAGTTTAAGGAAACCAGTTGATAGTTTTAGAATGCACTGATAGGAAGGACTATTCAGGAAGAACGTTCACTAGTGTCTCTTGTGCTTGATCTGTCACCTTGAGTAGTTACATGAAGATGAATTGTGGGGGTTGATTGACCTTTGTGGTCAATCAGCCCCCACGATGGCACCTCCTGAAGGTGTGAGCTGAGGCCTCTTTGGTTTAATTTTTTTGCTGGTATTTTGGGTAACAATATAACTTTAGGCTTCAACAGACTCCTGTACCACTTTACAAGCCAAGAATGGAGGCCCAGAGAAAAGTCAAACAGTGGCAGATCCAGCGCTAGAACCCACGTTTTTTGGCTGGTGGCTCGGCTGGATGGGGAGTGCTCCCTCCTCAGTCCTCATGCCTTCTCCTGCCCTCCACCAGGGCAGGTGTAAACTTTTGGCCTGAGTGTCGTGCTTGGAGCTCGCCTAGAATAGCCCTGAATCACACAGTTACCTCTAAAGGAACAACTATACCTTCCTTTTGAAAACTGATAGAAAAGTCAATATCCCAAGAGAGGAGATTAGATTCCCTGCTTAACCATGTAGACAGGGCACCCACATTATTATCAACTAGTTGGTGGCCCCATCTGTGTGTCCCAGTACCTCACACCCACCTATCTTTTACAAATCAGCTCATTTTGGGAGGTGATGTGGAAACATACTGATAGCACATTTGTCTCTTATTAGAGGAAAATTTGTCACGGAAGTACAAAATAGGCAAATGATGTGAAAACTAAACAAAAAATGCCATTACGCATAAGGGTTTAGATTAATCTCTTGCCACTGTTCCAAAGCAAGTAAAAGTAAGACATTTTTAATCAAAAACATTTCTTACAACATAATCCATAACTCTAAATTATGTAAACAAGAAGGATTGCTTCACTTAATTGAGCAACTCTTTGTGAGTTTATCATCACTGACGAGGGAAAACAGCCATCTTTGTTTCTGTGCTTCCACATGAATAGAAAACCAGCTTAGAAAGAGAAACTTTCAGCCCCATAAATATTTTCTAACCTAAATATCATCCTCATATTTTTAAAACCTTCACTGAATAATACTTGTGTTCCGCAAGGCACCTCTAAGACTAATTTGATTTCATTGTGTTGAATTCTGAAAAAGAAAAACACCATGCATTTTTTATGAGCTTCAAATACAGGGACCAACTTGTAATTGTCTGAATAAAAATTTTCTCTTTCCGATTTGCCCTTTACTGTTGACATTAAGTGCCTTAGAATTATTTCTGGACATTGTCACGAAATATCCATAATTAATACATACTGTGACTGGAAAGATTTGAAAGAGCATTATCTAGACTCTAAAAATATGGCTGAAAATAAAGAAACCCAAAACTAGTCAAGGAACAATGGATTTTCAAAGCTAAGGTCAAGCTCTGTGGGGGAGAATGAAAACTTGGAAAAACTGAAAGGTAGCCAAATTTATATTTCCAAAGTATGTAGTATGCTGAAATAGCCTAAACCTTCACAACTCAAGAAAAGTCACTATTCATGGGATGTAAAGTACAACATAGGGAATATAGTTAACTAGAGGCCTAGTGCACGACATTGTGCACTGGGGTGGCGGGGGGTGTCCCTCAGCCCGGCCTGTGCCCTCTTGCAGTCTGGGACCCCTCAGGGGCATGTCCAACTATGGGGAGCGGGCCTAAGCTGGCAGTCAGACATCCCCCTGAGGGGTCCTTAGCACTGCTGCAGAGGCGAGAGAGGCTCCCACCATTGCCTCTGCACTCGCCAGCTGTGAGCCCAGCTTCATAGGGACCGTTCATTCCACTGTTCAGTCAATTTATGTATTAACCTTTTATTATATAGGATAATATTTTAATAACTATGTATGGGGACAGGTGGGTACTGGAAATATCAGGGTGACACTTTGTAAAGTATATGATTGTCTAACCATTATGCCGTACATCTAAACTAACACAATATAATATGAAACGTAATTTTAATTGAAAAAATTTTTTTTAAAAAAAGGAAAAGTCACTATCCTAAAAGAAGAGGTATAGTGTTGAGGCACCTCCACTTTTGGACTGTTTCTTCCATTGTGACTCATAGTCATGATATCCTTCTAGGGGTAGGAAAGTGGCATAACTGTGAGGACAAGCTGATGGGGACTTGCAGAAATTTTTTAATTTTAAAAATCCATAAAAATCAGTTTACCCTGAGGCCTTCTTCAAAAGAGGTAAAACTTTAAAAACTATCCTCTTTTTTAAAAAAAATATATTTTATTGATTTTTTACAGAGAGGAAGGGAGAGAGATAGAGAGTTAGAAACATCAATGAGAGAGAAACATCGATCAGCTGCCTCCTGCACATCTCCTACTGGGGATGTGCCCGCAACCCAGGTACATGCCCTTGACCGGAATCGAACCTGGGACCTTTCAGTCTGCAAGCCGATGCTCTATCCACTGAGCCAAACCGGTTTCGGCTAAAAACTATCCTCTTAAGTGTGTGGATGCTTGTAGTCTAAGAAGAATACATTAAAATAGCTATGCAGGTTTAAAAATAATACAAAATATAGAATTAATGAAGGCAAGAAAGAGACCTTGAGTATTTCCTAAATGTCCTGTAACAAGCATACTGCATTTGAAATAGGGAAACTAAGAAATTAGGATTTTTTAAATGATAAAATTATCTTTTAAAAGAAATTTTGAAGTTAAAATTTAGTTTCTAAATGCTCTTATCTCAGAGGGTTAACAGAACCCAGTGTTTTAGAGCTGAAAGTGGACTGAGTCACAAAGCCAAATGGCTCTTCCAGTAAATGTCATGAGATTGGACTGTCACAAAATAGACAGGGTTGTCCTGACTTACCTGAGTGGCTCCCCAGCCTTGTGTCTAAGACTGGCATGTTGGGTCAGGGATTATATTCAGCAGCCAGTTAACTATGCAACCGGTTTTTATGCATTAAGTAGTTATGCATTTCCTTTAGTGAGGCCCCTTTAGTATAAGATACTTCTAATGTACTTGAGCCCAATAATGATCTTAAGGTCAATTTCTCATTCGTCTTTATAGCATATAAAATGTTTCGGTATTTCATTGAAGAAATGAGTTATTTGACGTTTGTGTTGTTTTCATACAGCCGATGGAAAATGTCTGGTGTCGGTTGGTTTAGACGATTTTCACAGTATTGTATTTTGGGACTGGAAAAAGGGAGAAAAGATAGCCACAACAAGGTAAGAAGCGGCCGAGGTCCCACGGCATCCTGCCGATCATCACGCTTCGGTATCGGTCAGTAGTTTTCATTTTCTGGTAAGATTTCATCTTCACACTCAGATGAAATTTGCATAGAAAACTTAACACCCAAGAGAAAACACGTTGCTATATTTCTTGGTGCCTCGCCTGACCAAGAGCAGTTAATGCTTGTTTCGGGTAATCAGAAAATTCCGAAATCCTTTCCGCAGAGTCACTCATCACTTTGCTTTTAGTAACACATGCGTATCTCTAACCAGGCTTTTTACGAGCAGCAGGAAAGCGGCTTTTCTCAGGCTTGTGCCTTGCCCCTTGTTTTTCCGCTGTCTTAGCATCTGGTGGAGGATTGTCAATGTCACTGGAGTCAGAAGTCCCATTAGTCATGAGGCCGTGGCGTGCTGGGAAGGAGGCCCCAACCTGTGCGTCTGCCACTCGCTTTCAAAGCAGGCAAATTGTTTCCCTAATCTCCCATCTTATAAATAGACTTTTCAAGACTGACTGCTGTTTATAGACCACCTGTCCTCCCTCACCCCAGCCTCCCTCCCTGCTGAGTCAGCCCGATGTCTGAGCGTTACTTTCCACTTAACACAGGGCGTAGCTCTTTGCCAAACGTGGTCAGAAGTCAGAATAGCTGGCAGCCAAGGCCCAGCAATACAATTTGTTGCGCAAGGCGTGTTATCCATTTGCCTCTCTACTAGTTCTTCCCTGCATTCACCAACTGCTTATTTTGCAATATGAAATCATTTTTGAACGAATAGCTTTGAGCCCAGTACGTACTTCCTTTTTACATTGATATATTTCCCTCCGCAATATGAAGTGGGGAGGAAGTTTTTTGGCAATTTGATTTAATGAATGAAGATTTGTAAATTGCTGGAGACTCAGAGGAGGAGTCGATGGAGCCTTGAGGACTCCAGCTGACCATCTTGGGAGGAAAGGAGAAGCTTTTCTGATGGCAGCTATTGGATAGATGGTGTTCTTGGCAGCGAATGGCAGCTCATAAATTCGCCTGCCCACGTGGTTTTCCCGTGGTCTCTCGTCGTCCTGTTCCTCGCTGCTGTATGACCCTCTGGTACTCAGGTGCAGGTCCCACCCCTTTTCTTCTCACTTGTTAAATGTGTATCTCTTTTAAAAATTTTTTTTAAAATATATTTTATTGATTTTTTACAGAGAGGAAGGGAGAGGGATAGAGAGTTAGAAACATCGATGAGAGAGAAACATCGACCAGCTGCCTCCTGCACACCTCCCACTGGGGATGTGCCCGCAACCAACGCACATGCCCTTTGACCGGAATCGAACCCGGGACCCCTCAGTCCGCAGGCCGACGCTCCATCCACTGAGCCAAACCGGTTTCGGCAAAATGTGTATCTCTTTTAAAAATAACACTTATTAATCTTTTCTCTGTTTTCAAAATAACACATGATCATTATAGAAAAATTAGCATGAAAAAGCACCCAGAAGAAAATGAAAATTATCCGTAATTCCACTACCCAGACATAACTATAGCTAATATTTTAGCAAATATTCTTTAGTATATATTCTAGTATTTCTATTCATTTTTATTCATACATGGGAAAGAATGTGTACTGCTCTGTAACTGGCATTTTTTTAAACTCACTAAAATATCATCTCACTGTCTTCTAATTTATGTTACCTGGCTTACTCTATATCAGTGGTTCTCAACCTTCCTAATGCCACGACCCTTTACTATAGTTCCTCATGTTGTGGTGACCCCCAACCATAACATTATTTTTGTTGCTACTTCATAACTGTAATTTTGCTACTGTTATGAATTGTAATGTAAATACTTGATATGCAGGATGTATTTTCATTGTTACAAATTGAACATAATTAAAGCATAGTGATTAATCACAAAAACAATATGTAATTATATATGTTTTCCGATGGTCATAGGTGACCCCTCAAAGGGGTCGCGACCCACAGGTTGAGAACTGCTGCTCTATATTATTCTATACTAGAGGCCCGATGCACGAAATTCATGCAAGAGTAGGCCTTCCTTCCCCTGGCTGCCAGCACCGGCTTCGCTCTGGCACCCGGGACCCAGGCTTCCCTCCGGCCACCAGCAGGCACCCGGGATACAGGCTTCCCTCGCAGCCCTGCCTTCGTCCAGAAGGTCATCTGGAAGGACATCCAGTCTAATTAGCATATTACACTTTTATTATTATAGATTGTACGCCATTTTAAATCTTTTTTTAGAGATGGAATATAAGTCAAACATTTATTCAGTCTTCCTGTTAAGGCAGTGGTTCTCAAACTTCTGGCCCTTTAAATACAGTTCCTCATGTTGTGACCCAACCATAAAATTATTTTCGTTGCTACTTCATAACTATAATGTTGTTACTGTTATGAATCGTAATGTAAATATCTGATATGCAGGATGGTCTTAGACGACCCCTGTGAAAGGGTTGTTCGACCGCCAAAGGGGTCGCAACCCACAGGTTGAGAACCGCTGTGTTAAGGGCTACTTTTACAAGAGAAGAGAAAGCAAAATCACACCGGACCTTTATGCAAATGAAAGCGCTGGGTATAGAAGACTAGAGACCCACTCGCCTGGTACAGCCAGCTGCCCTTGGCTTCTAGAAGTGCTTTCCTTTCTCCTTCCCCTGTGCTTGGGATAGAGGTTAACATGTGGCCTCTGTGGTGGATTACTTACGACTCAGGCACGAGGAACTGCCCTGTATTAGAGCAGCAGGCTTCCGCATTCTTCTCTCGGTTACAAACAGAAACTTTTCCACTTCGTTTTCCTTACACACACAGTTGTAGGCAACTTCCCTACAAATTTAACGAGTGTCTAAAGGAAAAAACACAAAACACACAACAGAGGTACCCCATGAATGTTCCTTATTTAGATGTGGACATTCATTAAATATTTACATGCCATCATTGGTCAGTTTAGAACTTTAGCCACGTTGCTGTGTGTTATATACCAAGAAACTAGATGGAAACTAAAAAGTGCTCTCAAAAAAGATTTTTCTATCTAAATGTTTGACATTGTACAGACACCAGCAAATAAAACAATACTCTTTTCTATCTAGGAAATGTAATTTAAAAAATATATCTGCCCTTAATTATCATTTTAGTTTTCTCTAGCATCTTCTCTCAAAGATGTATATTCATGATTTAGATCGGTGGGGATTTTCTTCCAACCAAGAAATCTTTGGATGCTTAAATGTCCTTTATGGTGATCTGGTTCACTTCTCCACTTTGTATTAAGCACATTTTCTCTTCTCTTTTATCTAAGCTTTTTTCTCTCTGTCCTAATTGTTCCCAATACATCCAGTGATGTATCCTGTCCCTAGTGTTCATGCTTCACTTTTGACTTTCAAAGAAACAAAGAGAAAGTTCAAAAAATCAGTTCCTTCATTCCTGGCTCTCCCTGTAGCAGGGCCCACATAATAGGTATGAAGAGGCTCTGATCTGTTCTTTTAAATTTTTATGATGGAAGTTTTCAGGGTGAGACAAAAGTGGAGGATATAGCATAATGAACTTCCTTGAACTATCACCCAACTACAACATCCTACTAATGGTACAAATCTCTTTCCCCTCATTTTTTACTTTTACTTTTTATTGCTATAATATATTTTTTAAAATATATTTTTATTGATTTCAGAGAGGAAGGGAGAGGAAGAGATAGAAACATCAATGATGAGAGAAAATTATTGATCGGCTGCCTCCTGCACACCCCACACTTTTCCATTCCAGTTCTTGTGCCTTTAATTTTTGACATCTTGTCTAACTGCATTAGTTAATATATTCAATACAATGTTAAATGGCAGTGGTAATAATAGTCTTGTTCTTGACTTTATTGGGAATGCCATTAAGTAAAGATCTGACTTTTGAGTTCACACACACACAAACACACACACACCCACACACCATGAATAAGTTACTGTTTCAGCACTTTTGGTTTTTAAAAAGGGTAAGGTAAGGGCACACAGCATTGCTGGAGAGTCAGCCTGTGTACAGTTGGTCTTGAATGAACATGGGTTTCTCAGCGAAAGTCAAGGAGTGCAGGGAGATTGGTCAGTCATGTTCTTTTTGTTAATTGCATTTCTCTTACAAAATGAAATATATGTCCTAACTAGACACCCAGTGCACAAAATTCATGCACTGGGGGAGGGGGGGTCCCTCATCCAAGCCTGTGCCCTCTCGCAGTCCAGGAGCCCTCGGGGGATGTCCGACTGCCGGCTTAGGCCTGCTTCCTAGGCCTAAGTGTTGTCATGGAGGCAGGAGAGGCTCCCACCACCGCTGCTGCACTCAGCAGCCATGAGTCCAGCTTCTGGCTGAGCGGCGCTCCCCCTGTGGGAGTGCACTGACCACCAGGGGGAAGCTCCTGTGTTGAGTGTCTGCCCCCTGGTGGTCAGTGTGCATCATAGTGACTGGTCCTTCTGCCGTTTGGTTGATTTGCATATTAGCCTTTTATTATATAGAATATTCCATAGAAGACCATGAAGTAGTGCATTAAGACAAGGAAGTCCTTAGAGTCTAATGTGATGACTATACTCTTAGGCAGAAATTTCCCCGGCACCGTGGCATGCCGGTCTGTAGCTCCCAGTCTAGAACCAGTTCTCACTTTTATATTCTGCCTTTTGGTTATAACCCTAACTTTCTGAATGCATAGCATCTGAAAGTTCCTTAAATCAATAGATAACATCCTCTCTCTCCATGGATGTGAGCCAGGGCTTTGACTTCCAGTGAGTACATTGCTAGGTGAAACTCTGTTATGATTTCCACTGTAAGAATATTACATTGGAAGCTCCTTATTAATGCTATTCCAGTGTCTTCTCTCTCCTCCTGTATCAGAGTTTCATATCCCAAGAATTATTCTCAATCCTATGGCAGGGACATTAATTTTATCTTACAGAGACATTCTGATCTATTTTAGATATTTCATTAATTTGTTTAAAGCATAATTAACTAGACTTTGGTAGCAATATTAAGGTGAGAATAAAGGGCTCAGACATTCAAAGAAACCTAATGCTTATTATTTTAATGTCGACTTTGTGTAATTTAAGTCATCTTCTAATTTAGTTGTCCTATTACATATGCTTAATGACAGTTAGACCAAATGCATGCTTTTATTAAAACTCTATATCATTGCTGCCATCAAAATTAGAATTTTTTTTCTTATTTGTCTCTTACAGAGGACATAAAGATAAGATATTTGTGGTAAAGTGTAACCCACACCATGTTGACAAACTGGTTACAGTTGGGATAAAGCACATCAAATTCTGGCAACAAGCAGGTACTGTTGTTTGGCTTTATCATTTATGTGGTCGAGAGCTGGAGAAGACCATGACCATGTCTCTACAATCTAAAATTAAAATGCTCCTGAAAGATATTCTCTCCCAAATTCACTTTGGACTGCTTAGTGTCTAAGCTGTGAAACTTAGAGCACTCTATATGGTGCTATGCATATTCATCAATATCTAGAAAGCTTTGGAACATGCTCTGGTGTGAAAATAATTCTCTTTAGCCCTCTGTTCTGAAAGCAGTCATTATGTTGGACTGCTGAGCAGGAAGTAAAATAATCACACCTTGGTTGGGTGAATACAGTTTTCAGGGAGGGTTCCTTTATCACTGAATTCAAAGAGTGAATTAAATCCTGACACCATACCCAGTAAGTAGTCAAAAGAAATACTTGTGGATTATAATATTGGTAATAGTAATGAGTAAATAAGCATGACAAAACATATACTGATATCTTATTCTTCTCACTAATAAGTCATACCTGTTACTAAAATTGCTTCTGAACTCTTAGTATCAGCTTTAATACCAAGCCCAATTTTATACTGGTCACAGCATAAAAAAGCTCCTGTTCCCATGCTTCTATTTTTCAAGAAAGGATGCTGGCACCAGCATGTCGGGAGAGCCAGCCTGCGTGGCGTTGTCTGGAGTGAGTCTGTGTTTCTCCGTGCTAGTCAGGAAGTGCAGGGAAATGAGAGCATCCAAGGGACGAATCTGATGTACCTTCTCCTACACAGTGATTCATTTTTCTCACCCCAAAGCTGCTGTGATTAAAATTGAGGCAAAACATATATAACATGTTTACTTTTCACATTCACAGCCGGCACTGCTTCTGTTCTTTTTGCTCAGCATTCAGGAAGATGGTCCCACCTCCCCCACGCACTAGTCACTCCTTCCTCTGGCTGTCCCAGACCGAGCACTGGCCCTTGGTTTGACGATCTCTTGTGTGACTGAGATGCGTATGATTATCGAGTCCCCTCTCCAGCCAGACCCCACGTTCCTTGAAGGCAGGAGCTCCCTCTTCATCTTTATATTCCAGCGTTGACCACCAAGCCTGCCACAAAGCAGGGACTCAATAAATGCTGAATTAATGCCTGAGTGAATGAAAACCCCCTTATATTTTTGTCTATGATATTTCCTGCCGTTTTCATACATCTCTGTGTATACACATAATGACACACTGGGCTTTTCATTAAAGGTAGTCGTTCTCCACATTCACAGAAAGTGTCACTTAAAAATAAAACCACGTAATAAATCCTCTTGGTCCACTCCAGGTGGGGGCTTCACCTCTAAAAGGGGAATCTTCGGCAGCGTCGGGAAATTGGAAACAATGATGTGTGTTTCTTATGGGCGGATGGAGGATCTAGTCTTCTCAGGAGCAGCTACAGGAGATATTTTCATTTGGAAAGACATTCTACTACTGAAGACAGTGAAGGCTCATGACGGGCCCGTGTTTGCTATGTATGCATTGGATAAGGTATGGCATCTTTATGGGAATTCACTTTCCTCCTCGGCTTTCTAAAATTGTA
The DNA here is from genome assembly GCF_000147115.1 of Myotis lucifugus. Lineage (NCBI taxonomy): Eukaryota > Metazoa > Chordata > Mammalia > Chiroptera > Vespertilionidae > Myotis > Myotis lucifugus. The sequence goes on along the minus strand of NW_005871054.1, from coordinate 7,423,163 downwards.
AGTTAATCTTAGGAGAGTAGACACCAAGAGAATCCTGTGTCTAAAAACAGAACTGTCTGAATTAGGACATCATTGTAATGAACCTCCAGTCAAGAGAAGGCAGGGAGTGCAAATATTTTAAATTTTCTCTTTCATTTGTAATTATTTTTATATGCAATTTCTCCCCACTTCTTTTCACACTTGTTCTTCCTGGCTCTCACTCCTAAAGCTCCTTAAGAATTAGTGGTGGGATAAATGTAAACACACAGTAGGAGAAGAGACTTGAGAAATATTTCAGCATTCTCTTCTCCTCGGTGGCACAGTGAGCAGAGACCTAGAAGTACCAAGTGGTTAGAGTATTGTTCCACCCAACAAAAGTGATGTTGACAACCAGTTTCTTCCTGCACTCTAACATCTTGTTAACAGCTTTAACAAGAGTGTCAGAGTGTGCCGGGAGCTGATCCATCCTTGCTGCTTGACACAGTCACTACAGGAAAGAAACATCTGCACAGCATATGTTTCAATGGACCTGGCGTATATAGCATACTGTTCTTAATATGTTTGCTCCCCTTAGCACTATGTGTTTTAACCAAGGTCACCTCTCCGAGAAAGGTTGTTTCCCCAGGTGGGGATTTTTCCCTGAGGTTAGGGAGGGGATACAACCCCTTAATTAAGTGCCAGGCGGGTAGTTAAGCTACATAATCTTTACTCCCTGGAATGGAGATAAGAAACGCCCTAACCTTTGTAATAGAAATTGACAGGATTAAAATCGGCTGGTATAAATACAGATGTAACAAGACAACCTCATCAGATCCTCATCAGCTCCTAACCAGAACCTAGCCAGAGAACATGGCAAAAGATCCTGGACAGAACCTGGCTACAGAACTTCACTGGAGAACCTAGACAGAACATGGCAAAAGAACCTGGATAGAACCTGGCTAAAGAACCTGGTGACTGAACCTGGCTGGAGAACCTGGAGAACCTAGCTGGAGAACCTAGCTAGAGAACCTAGCGAGAGAACATGGCACCAGAACTTGGTTGGAGATCCTGACCAGAACTTGGTTGGAGTTCCTAACCAGAACTTCGCTGGAGATCCTGGAGGGAGAACCTCGCTATGCTGATGAACTGAAACCAGTTTCCATGTCATTCATTCTTTGCCGACTCCGTCCACACCTTTGGGGATCCCTGGACCCGTTGGGGTTGGACCCCAACAAGAGTGAAGTCTTTAACCAGCTGCTTTAGGATTTTCCAAAGAAACAAAACCAGTAGAATATACTACATACACATACACATACACATACACATACACATACACATACACATACAGTCTTTACCATGAGTCGTTAGGTGATTTTGTCCCTGTTCAGAGTTGTGCTAACATAGAGTGTGCTTATGCAAACCTAGATGGTTGTTTTAGTGGTTAAGCTTTTTTTTTTTTTACTAGCAAACTTGTTTTGGGTTAAACTGCAAACTGCAAATGTTAGAAGAGATTAAAGCAGAATGCAGAAATTGATGTGATATAATGTGTTTAAACTTTTTATTACTTGGTAACTTAAGCTGACAAGTCATGGAGAAAGATGAGGATATCACAGTATAATATACTGCATTTAAATTTAATTTGGGGATTGATCTCCCTGGGTGCAAAATCTATAGTAAGAATAGAATATTTAATGTAATAAACTCCAAAATATTTTTCCTTGTAAACATCATTAAAATGCAGTAAATTAAAAGTTTCTGAGAAAACAGAATGAGTTACTCAGTACTTTTCTTAAAAAAAAAAAAAAAAGATTTTTCCAAGAACAGTTGGTATATGTGATAAGTTGCCAGGAAGGAAAAGTGGTAAGGCCAAGAAATCATAAATTTAGAACAAGAATCAAGATCACTGTTCAGTTAAATATATCCAATATGTTAAGCTTTTACTCTCCAGGTTTTGTAAAAATTAATCCGGATTTTAATTATTGTGGAAATTGATGTCTTTCGAACAAATTAGCAGGACCGTTTTGTTATATGAAGTGCCTAATTCGCTCTTAATAAGAAATAATGATGTTTTCACCTAGGAGTAATTATTTCATTTAAAAATATTTAACAATCATTTCATTGTGATGTTAATTCACATTCATTCAGGAGGAGTATAGGAGATACCAGAAACTGCCAGACTTTGCGGCTGGTCCTGTTCTGTAGGAACCCACTCTCTAGTCAGGGGGCTGGGCACAGGAAAGGCCGTGGCCCGGTGCACCAAGAGCCAGCCTCAGGGCTGGAGGCAGTGCAGTGGACACGGAGAATGTCCTTGATCCTGCTAGAGAAGCAGGGGAGAGATGCTTCCAGAAGATATCATATTGCTGTTACATCTTGTCAGATTTTTCAGTCCCCTCTACTTAGGAAGGAAACACACACAAAGCTGCTTTACCCACGGGGGGCTCCTGTTGGGGCTGGGTGGGCAACTGCTCATTTCAATGTGCATGTAATTCTTCCCGTGTGTGCCTTCACAGGGCTTTGTAACAGGTGGAAAGGACGGCGTCGTGGAGCTCTGGGATGATATGTTTGAAAGATGCTTGAAGACTTACGCCATTAAAAGATCAGCATTGTCGACTAGCTCTAAAGGTGCCACTCCCAAATACGCAGTAGAAACCTTTCTGTTCATAGGGATGGAGATGGTAGTACTAAGGTTCTTCGAAAACCATGATCAAATCAATTCTCTTTCTTCCACGTTCAGAGCTCTAGGCCCCTGGTAGAAATGTCAAGGATGATTGCCTAGTTTGGGAACTATAAGAAATAGAATTTATGTAATAACCTTTTTATTTTTAGCTCTATTAAATACATTTCCTCCCCTCAGGATTGCTTCTGGAAGATAATCCTTCCATTCGTGCCATCACTTTGGGACATGGACATATCCTGGTGGGAACCAAAAATGGAGAGATCCTGGAAATCGACAAAAGTGGCCCAATGACACTGCTTGTTCAGGTACCATGTTTGAACATATTCTAAACCACAGTTCACATCAGAGCCAGACCTGGGATGAGGTGTGGGGCGGGGGGAGGTCTTAATGTGCAAAACTTAAACAGTAGCTTTTAAAACAGCACACATTTATTATCTTATCATTTCTGTGGCTCAGGAGTCTGAGCATAGCTTACCTGGTTCCTTTACTAAAGGTTTCACAAGGCTGCAGGGAGATCAGGGCTGCAGTCTCATCTGAGGCTCAATTTAGGACGGATCTTCTTTTGAGGTCACTCAGGTTGTTGGCAGAATTCATTCAGTTCCTTGTGGTTGTAGGACTGACAGCTTCCATTCCTTGGTGGCTGTTGGCCAGAGGCCACCTTCAGCTTTTAGCTGCTGCCCAAAGTTCCTTGCCACATGGGGTTCTCCATCATGGCCCCTTACTTCCTCAAAGCCAGCAAGGGAGAGAGAAAAGATAGGCACTGCAGTGTTATGTCACGTAATCATATCATCACATATATGTAATCATAAACATCCATCACCTTTGCCATATATTTTTATTGAAAATAAGCCACAGTTTATGCTATACTCAAAGGGTGATTATATAAGAGTGTAAAAATCATGAGCATCTTGAGAGTCACCTCAAGAGTCCATCACAGCCCCCCTCTGGCCACCAATTTTTCATGTTCCCACCCATTCAAAATCCATTCCCTCCTCCCGAGGTCTAAGAGCCTTATCCTTATCTATTTGCAGTATCTGCTCAAAGTCTGCAATCTCATCGTCTAAATCTGTTCCAGGTGTGCAGAAGGCTCCGTAGGGGTATTTTCTCTCAGTCTGTCAATCTGTAAAACGAACAAGACGTTCTCTGCTCCACACACATCAAACATACAAGCATCTCTTTAGATTTTGTGCCTCACTTTAGCCTCAGCCTTGATTCACAGAAACACACTACATACTCCTTACCCTCCCTCGGCCCTCAAGAATTATATTCAGGTAAAATCCGATTAAAATAAATACCAATGAATCCTCAAAGATCAAAGAAATGATACAGTCTCGCCTGAGGGGGTAGTAGTATGTGAGGGTGAGTAGGTAGGTAGTCCTGCCCAATTTGGTGGTGGATGGACCTGATTTATAGATGGAAGAGGCATGGGAGGGAGAGCATGTGTGTTCAGAAGGTGGAGTAGAAGAATGAGCACCGAGCACATCTGTGGGTCCAGTAGGGGAGCATTGCCTCCTCCCCCCCCCCCTGCCCTGGCCCGTGCCTGTGGGCTTGCTTTATTAGGGGTAAGTCCCAAGATCCCACTGAGAAGGGTCCTCTGGTTGACTTCTCCCTGGGAACAGGTCTGCACACAGATCACTGAGAGGTTTTAGAAATGCAGGTGCTCAAGTCCTCCTCTGGGTGTGCTGAATAAGAGTCTGTGTTTTAAAAAATTCTGTTAAAAACAAACCTCCAAAGCTCTATAGCCGACTGTGCCAGGCAGCAGGATTGAGATGTGTCCTGGGTGTGACTGTCTTGTTCTCTGTTTGCATTTTTGTTGTTTCTTGCCAAACTCATTTCTTTTTCTTTCTGGCAATGACTTCTTATTTAGTTTTATTGAAAAGCAAGTGTTTGTTTCAATGTAAACAACTTAAAGTCTTTTTAGTTCATTATTGATTTTTTTAATGCCCATGTTTGAGACTTTAAATTGTTTTCATACGTGCTATATTGCTTAATATTTTTTAAAATTTTTACCATAATATAACTTAAACAGTGCTATAAGACTTAAACTCTAAGTTTTCCAACTCTTAAGTATTATGTTATAGTTGTTTAAATATGTTTTAAACTTGACAATAAAAGCTTTTTACTTTTTTGTTTTCTACAATTATTTTTTTATATTTATTTCTATCATTCTAATAGTACAAATAACCACAGGTACCACTTATTGAGCACCTCCTGTGTGTCCGGCAATGCAACATCTCTCTCTCATCTCCACAACAGATTGGCTCATTTCAATGTGTATGTAATTGGGTCCCTATTGATGAGGGACCAAAGCCCAGTAAGAATTGCAGAGCTGGGGTTCAAACCAAAGTTTGTCAGACACCAGAGCCCTTTTTTTGTCACTGCACCAGGCTGTTCTCAGTGTCTCCCAGTGGAGACTGTGGAAAGCAGTACAGAAGGCACGGCCCCTGAGCTGTGGAGCTGGTAGAACCATCTCTTCTTACATGTGTACCATTCATTTCCTTATTCCTCAGCATCTCTTTCCTCTTCTGGCCCATCAGGCCTGTGCCGTTTCCTCCCAGGTAACACTCAGTGTTGAATTCAGTCAATGTTGTCGGGCTCCTGCCGAGATCTGCCCTGTGCGGTGCACGGTGGGTAGGGCCACCTGTTCCCAGGCTCTGGGCCCCATTCTGAGAAGACGGACACGGAGGGAAAGCTCAGGGACAGGAGAGGCCGCGTGGTTAGGACCATCAGCCAGCCTGTGTGGGAAGACTTCAGGTCCGCTTTTCCAGGTTCAGTAGCACGGCAGCCAAACCGGTTAGGGCTACATTGCTGATTTTTAAGAGAAGGAAAGCTATGTTGGGGGAAGAGAGAAGTGACATGAGGTGATTTCTGACCATTTCCATTGTGTGCACTTTGAATATAGTCAGCTCAGTCATGCAGCTGTTTATTATCAGCTTCCTGGGAGATACAGTAGGAAAGTAAGATCCCAAACTCATTTCTTTGTGCCACTCGAGGTACTCCCAGCCTGCCTCGCTCACTGTCCATGGCTATGTTAGACAGGAGTTAATAGGATCATAGATTAAGGAAATATAATTTTTAAGTCAATATATGAAGCAGTGGTTGGAAAGGGCCTCAGAGCACCACAACCCTGTCCTCAAGCAAAATGAGCAAAGGGCCTTGGTCCGTAAAAGAGCTCCAAGCAGCTCCAGGCTGGGGCATGCGGGGGTTGATGCCGGACCCATCCTCTGACTATGATCTTGGAGGTGGGAGGCTTCTGAAGGGAAGAAAGCTAGGGATATAGGATGCTTCAAATGCAATAAGTTCAAAAACAACATTTGCACCCTTCAGCCCTCCACAGGTATTTGAATGTCACCTGAATTTGGAACTCTTCTGCCAAATTACTGTTTTGCTCAAACAGCTTCCTAGTCAAATCATAACCATCTGATTTCTCTCTGGAAAGCCACCTGTTCCCCAAAGCATTCCAACTCCAGACATTTCCAGATGCCTGTCTATGGTCTTTCTTTTCTTTTCACTGAGCAGAGCCTTTTTATAATTAGCCACTAAAAGTAGAAATTCAGTTAACAATCTGCTCTGTCTTATTGCCTCATACACTAATCTGTTTACATGGCTTTACTGAGGGACAAATTATAGAAATGGGATTTGTTTTCTCCTTAATTATTTATTTTTAAACTAGTGTCCTGGTGCACGGATTTGTGCACATTGAAAGGAAATTAATTAGAAGAAATATTTCAATATTGCTATTTGCATCTTGCTAATGAAAAGAAAATAGGATTCTATCGAGTCTCCTATGTACCTTCTCCAGGACTTCTCTGTGGATCAAATGAGAGAGGCACGGGAAAATGCTTCACAAACATTTGGTTAAACTGTAAAATGTTTTCACCTGGCTATAAAGCAAGTTGGGTTCCTGGGCTGAAGAAACTCCAAGGATGCTAGTCTCTAGGGAGATAAAGCCAAGTGTTGCTACATGACATCATTACCCGGCACCCACAGCGACCATTTCCAGGCTGGGCTGGGCTATGGGCCACATTTTGTGCCATGGAGTCTTGGCAGCGTTGGCTGCAATTTGGTGGGGTGTCGCTCTGGGGTGGTGGTGGGGCCTGTATCCCACTTGGGGGAAGCTGAGTGTTGGTTTGTTGGCCCCAGGTCCATGGTGCCATTTATTTTTAAATGGCCAGTGTGCGTCATGGCAGCTCGTGCGTTGAGCATCTGCCCCCTGGTGGTCAGTGTGCCTCATAGCTACCGGTCAGACGGACACTTAGCCTTTTATATATATAGATACCATTTTATCTCAGTCATTATTCTAAGCCAGTTAAGTGTGATTGTGATAAAGTATAGATATGTGGAATTGGCCTGGAGCCTGTGACACACCTCCCAGTTTTCCAAAGTCCATTGGATAGACCAATTTGTGAGCAAATGTTGAACCCAGGACACTTGAAGTGAAAACTTTAACTGTCTTTATTTCTGTTCTGCCAAATGCTATACATTCAAAGGACTAAAATGGAAATAAATAGACAAGAATATTGCTGTCTAAGATAGGTAGTCTCTGCGTCTTTAGAATCTGGTTTTATTGTGTCATTGTGATCAATAAATTGTGCTTTATATATATAGTGCTTATCTGATGTCAAACAACAGATTAAAATGAAGGCACTTCATTATTCACCTCGATGTTTCTAAATAAAAAGATGTTTGGCATCATATAAAACAAAATTTATAAGCGACAAATCCCTACTGTGCTTCCTAAAGGAATGCTTTAGCATCATGTCAGCCCAGCTTTAGGTTCAAGTGAAAAGCGTATTCATTTTGGCTCCAGGAAGCTCTAACTGTGTTTATTCGTACTTGAACCTGTTTGGAAGACACTTGGCTGCATATGCTGCATGAGGCTGCCAAAGAGCGAGCCAAGACACACACACCGAGTTGTTGTCCTGTTTCTCTCCACAGGGGCACATGGAGGGAGAAGTGTGGGGGCTGGCAGCTCACCCTCTCCTGCCCATCTGTGCAACAGTGAGCGATGATAAAACCCTGCGCATCTGGGAATTATCCTCCCAGCACCGCATGCTGGCAGTACGGAAACTCAAAAAAGGTACACGACCTCGCCTTCCACATCTGCAAGAGTATTTACAAAGAACAGAACGGGTTGGGTTCATTCGTTCACTCAACTGATATTCTCTGACAGCACCTGTTGGATGCCCCCAAGTGTGTCAGGCAAAGGGAATTCAGAGTTTGTTGCTGCGGTCATACTTCCGCAGGCTTCGAATTATTCCCGGAGGCTGGCCTGATCTGTCGGTGCCCAGCTCCGTTACTCACTTGCTTTTCCTTGCACTTCACAGGCACTTGCCACCTGGGGGCAATATGTCCTTCCTCTTCTCCTCGAGAGCTGTGTGCATCAGTTGAAATGCATCAGCTTCTAAAACATGCTGTTTGATTGTATGTCTAACCGTCTCCAGAACTGGTTTTATTTGCTGAAAAATGAAAATCTGCTAAACAAAAAGTAATACTTAATATCAAGGAATGAGTAAATAGTATATGTATTGAACTCCTATATGCACTAGAACTAAGAGGCATACCAAGTACAAATGCAGCAAATATTTACTGAGTAGCTTCTGTGTCGCAGGCACTGAGGATCCAAGATGAATGGTCCCATCTCTAGTGTCAGAGATGGACAAGATTGGAGCAGAGTCCCAGCAACAGATGGTCCATTCAAATTGGGTAATGTGAGGAGAGTCTGAAAACAAGACTGTTTGTAAAGGGGTGGGTAGGGATAGTGCAGCACTGTGCAGCTATTAGCAGCTGGTACCTTCACCAGCCCTGGGCCTGAAAGGGCAAGAGGAGGGAGCGATCGCCGGAACATTGAAAGTGAGAGCTGTGTGAGATGCAGCCTGACAGCAGCTGTGACCATCAGCCGAGATTCAGCCACATGCAGCGACCCCAGGGAGGCAGCCAGGGGGATCCTTCCTTCTTCCATCCCTCCCTCCCTCCCTCCCTCCCTCCCTCCCTCCCTCCCTCCCTCCCTCTCTTCTTTTCTTCCTTCCTTCTTTCCTCCCTTCCCTATCTCCTCCCTCCCTCCCTCCCTCCCTTCCTTCCTTCCTCCCTCCCTCCCTCCCTCCCTCCCTCCCTCCCTCCCTCCCTCCCTTCCTTCCTTCCTTCCTTCCTTCCTTCCTTCCTTCCTTCCTTCCTTCCTCTTTTGTTTCCTGTCTATGCTCCCCCTTGGCCAAACCCAATCAGAAGCCAGAGGGCAAGAAGGCCCATTGATGCCGTCTGTACAGGCCAGCTCCAGGCGCTGAAGAGGGTGGAGAGAGGGTGTGGAGAGGCAACCAAAGATAATCTGGCACAAACCAGGTACCAGGAGGCGCAGAGGAAGGCCTGCTGCCAGGGTCGGCTTCATCATAGAAGAAGATGAGAGCTGAGGCCCAAAGGGTTTCTGAAAGTTGAGGCAGGAAAGGATGACATTGGGTCTGGCACTAACGTATTTGTTTTATAAGCAGAGAGACATGGGGAGTGTATTCTAGGAGAAAATGAAGGTGTCAGAGAGTAGTAACAATGATGATGGTGGCTAGTATTGCTGAGCCAGCGGCTGTGCTAGCACTCTGCATTTGGCGGGAACCCACTGAGTAAGGTCATTGTTACCACTTAGGAATTAGGAAACTAAGGCGCAGAGAACTTAAGTCATTTGCCGGAAGTCTCACAGCTTGTAAGTGATGGAACTGAATTGAAACCCAGGACATGGGGCTTCAGAGAGCACACCTGTGGCCACTGCATGGCACTGCCTTCTACCTTATTCCTCTCTTCCCACTGCACACCTGGCGTTTGTTAATGGAGCCAGGACTCCAGCCCAGGTCTGACCCCAAAGCCCATGCCCTTTACCACCACAGGATTGAATCCTTTGGCCGCTGATTTATATGGGGAAACGATGAACCAAGTCCTCATCGTGAGTGGCTTGAGTGTCAGACAATGGACTTTGTTCACTAGTTAGACATCAGTTCAAAAGAACAGTTACTAAATTATGTTAGATAAGATGACCATTCAGCCCAGTGTATAGCTGTTGCCCTGGTGTAATTATTAATAGCTCTCCCTTTCACCCAGAAGTGTCCAGGTTTGGACGATAAGTTATATGGTTAACCCAATCTGATAATCTCCTCAGGGGTAGGCTCGCTTCCTGTTCTTTCTGCACTAGCACCAGCCCTGACTCATCGTAGGTGAATAGCTGTTTGCTAAGCGAAGGGAGGAAGATACGATTGGTGAGCTGATATGAAGTTGTTGGTATGAACATAGCTTTCAGTATCCCACGAGCAGTGACTGAGGAGTGTGCATGGAAGCTCACAGGGAATGCCTTAGCACAAGCATGTCAAACTCAAAGGCTAACACGGGCCAAATAAACGCGGCATGCAGCTCGTGAGCCAAGAGTTTGACATGCTTGCCTTAGCACAAGGCCGCATGACTGTCCCATCCCTGGGGCCATGCTTTCCAAAGTCTTCAAAATAAGAATGGGGGGCATATTCTTAGGATTCCTCTTAAACATACCCACCAGAGTCCATACTCCTCATTATAAGTGTCTCCCTGTGACCCTACAAAACAGGAGAAAACATTGCTCACGTGGCAGCATCAGCCATGGTTAGTCTTACAGATGCCTCTTGAGAGAATGTTGTCCATATTCCATCCTTCTCGTGACAGAAGAGGCAGGAACAAAACCTTTCACCTCTAGAATGAGGCATCATGACCCACGGATCCGAGAACCGAGCAAGGTTCTCTAAAGCAAGTTTTACATGTACGGCATGATTTAAAAAAATAGTTTCTAGAAAGTTTGTTATAGAACATCTGTTCTTAAGTATCACCACTTTTCTTGGGAGCAAAGATACTAGTTATAGTAACCCTTGGGAAACCCCAGGTATGCAGATACCAAGAAATGAATGGATGTCCTCAAAGAAATTGAAAATGTGTGTTTACCATGGTGATCACTGTCCTTGGGTTTGGAGGGAAGAGATGATTAAATGATGTCGTTTTAGTTCTTCTCACGAGCAGCGCTAAAGACACAGCCCACGTTCATGTGTCAGCGCACACGCAGGTCTCTCCCGCTTTCCCCTTGGTTGTTGGGTAGTCAAGTCAGGCCTAACGAGCGTGGTGTTGTGAGTTCGTTTGCAGGTGGAAGATGCTGTGCCTTCTCCCCCGATGGGAAAGCCCTCGCGGTCGGCCTGAATGATGGGAGTTTCCTGGTTGTAAATGCTGACACGGTTGAAGACATGGTCTCCTTCCACCACAGAAAAGAAATGATCTCTGATATTAAATTTTCAAAAGGTAAAGATGACGGCAAAAACTTTCAAAAATGTATTGGGACAAAAAGTTACAACAGTGGACTGTTTTCATGATTTCCTTGACATTTTCCCCGTTCTAAAACGCTAAGTTCACAGAAGCCAAGTCTTATGTAAAATGTTTTGATAGTAACTGCACCTTTTTCTGTATAGATACAGGAAAATACCTTGCCGTGGCCTCCCACGATAACTTTGTGGATATTTATAACGTGCTTACGAGCAAACGGGTCGGCATCTGTAAAGGTGCTTCTAGCTACGTTACACATATCGACTGGGACTCTCGAGGTAAAGTATGCCGTGGCTTTTAAAATACAATTTTTGTTTTAAAAAAGTCGATGTTCATCCATATTGTTTCTAGCGAGGATGGCAGTTGTGTTTTAGAGAAAAACGGGGGATCCCACAATAAAATGACTGTAATTTGACAACCCAGAGGCAGCTGCTGTTCACACTTGGGGTATTTTTCATTATTATCGGTGTTGTTAATTCCAGCCATTAGTTGGAAGACAGTTGAAGATATCTGATGCCTCCCCTTTGAGTTCGCATGCTGTGTCCTTGCCTTGGTCCCTTCTTACTGCGCTCCTCTCCCTCCCAGTGCTCCACCCCCGCGCCTGCCCCAGGAGCCTCAGCAGTTTTCATCCTCAGCAGAGGTGGGGAGTTAGGTGCCACTTACCTCAAGTTTCTCCGCTCTCTAAAACTCCCCGCCTGCCCCCTGCCCACTCCATCATGCCCACAGACACCATGCGGACACGTCTGTTCACTTATCTAACAAATCTCGCTTCTGCCATGTGCAAAGTCTTAAGCCAGAAGTTGTGGGGGATCTAGAAGTGTGAGACATGGTTCCTGCTCTCCACAGCGTGTATGACTTGGTGAGGGAGACGTCCTAGTCCCTGAATAATACAAGGGTACAAACTGGGTAGGGCAAGGGAGTGAGACATGGTGAGTCACGGAGGAAGGGGTGAGGCGGGGCGGGGATGGGCAGGTCAGCAGTGAGCACTGCAGGTGGAGTAGCAGTGCTACAGGGTGGGGCACTTCTCAGTCCCATCCTGGGGGGTTGGGGGGTGATGTTAGTTGGGGGTAGGCCTTTAGGAAAGGGCAGGGTCCCACCTTTCCGGGAAGGGTCAGTCCACTGTGGTGGAAGAGCATCCAGCCCAGGGTGTGCTCTGAGGAAGAGCTCCCGGGAGAATCCACGGAGCCTTCACAGAAGGCGTGACCTTCGAGATGGATCTTGAAGAATGAGCAGAAATTCACCAGATTGCAAAGTCTAGGACGAGCATTCCAGGCTCAGAAAGAACCTGATGTCCCAAGACGTGGGAAGAACAGGGGTGATTAAGAAACAGTGAGTAATGCTGAGTGGCTGAGAGTGTGAAGGGAGTGAGTGTGGAGGGACAGACCGAGACAGAACGTAAAGGAACTTGGACGTCATGCCACGCAAGGAAGTCGGACACTGCACTTTATCCCATAGCATTAGGTAGCTCCAGGAGACGTGGATGGGGCATTCCCCACCAGCTTTTGGAGGGTGAGTGAGCCTGGAGTTGGAAAGCATCTAAAATAAACCAGGAAAAAGGGGGTAATGAGGGCCTCAACCAAAAAGGTCCTTTCAGAGATGCCAGAATATTTTATTTCTTGAAGTAGGAACCATAAACGAATCCTTCTGCCAAGACAGGTATTTAGTTGTAACTGTGCTTGCTGCCCTGGAATTTGGACTTTATCTAAACTTTACAACCCGCAGGCATATTTATGTAGTGCAATAGATAGGAGGGGAGAGGTGCAAGTCCCAACAAGGGCAAAAGGAGATCCGATAAGCCCCGCCCATTGCATGTCAGGGCCATGCTGGACACGGTGCCAAGGGCTTAGGCTGGCATTTGTGACTGGGCCGGGCACCAGCCGCCTGAGGACACAGCGCCTGACAGTCATCTAAGGACCAGGGAGGCTGAGGGGGCAGATGGAAGCAGCCACTTCGCGACCCCTTTCTTTGATATTCTCTGCCTTATTGTTTGAAAAACAAAAGCAGTGATTTCTTCCTATTTACTCTCTGGCTAATATGCCTAGATATGCCTTCTTGTGAGAAAGATTTAAACCAGTCAGGGCCAGCCTTATGTGACCATAGACTAGAGTATGGGGAATTTTATTGAAAATTCACCACACACACACACACACACACACACAAACACACACACACTCTACCTGACACAAGAAGTGAAATCCCACCACTACAGTGACCATGGGGGGACTAAAACCAATTCATTATTTATGTATTAGGGAGTGAAGAGATACAAGAAAATGGGACATAGGAGGAATAAGTTTTGATCAAGAAGATTTCTGTAAAATTATTATTATAATTTTTGTTTTTTAATCCTCACCCAAGGATATTTTTTCCATTGATTTTTAGAGAAAGTGGAAGGGAGGGAGGGGAGAGAGACAGAGAGAGGAAGAGAGGAATATCGATGTGAGAGACAGATCAATCGGTTGCCTCCCACACACTCCCAAATGGGGCTAGGGGTTGAACCTGCAACCCTTCAGTCCACTGAGAACACCAGCCAGGGCTTTAAAATTATTTTTAACTGTGAAAAAAGATGCATAACAAAATTTAACATCTTAACCATTTTTCATTTATTTTTTTTAATTTTATTTTTCAGTAACAGTTTATACTCAGCATTATTTTGCTTTAGTTTCAGGTGTACAGTATACTGTTAGACAGTCATATACTTTACAAAGTGATTTCCCCAATATTTCCAGCACCCACCTGGCACTGTACTTGGTTATTTCAGTATTATTGACTATATTTCATATGCTGTACTTTACATCCCTATGACTGTTCTGTAACTATAAATTTGTACATCTTGTTCCTTCACCCTTTTGACTCAGCCCTAACACCCCTCCCCTCTTACCATTTTTAAGAGCACAGTTCAGTGGCATTGAATAAATTCACATTATTGTGCAGCCATCACCACTATCCATCTCTAGAACTTTTTAAAAAATATATATTTTATTGATATTTTACAGAGAGGAAGGGAGAGAGATAGAGAGTTAGAAACATCGATGAGAGAGAAACATCGATCAGCTGCCTCCTGCACACCCCCTACTGGGGATGTGCCCGCAACCAAAGGGACATGCCCTTGACTGGAATCGAACCTGGGACCCTTGAGTCTGCAGGCCATCGCTCTACCCACTGAGCCAAACCGGTTAGGGCTCTAGAACTCTTTTCATCTTATAAAACTTAAAACTTTATACCCATTAATCAATAATTCCTCGTTCTCCCTTCCTTAGCCTCTGGCAACCACCATTCCACTTTCTGTCCCTAAGAATTTGATTACTCCACGTACTAAGTGGAATCACACGGTATCTGTCTTTTTGTGACTGGCTTATTTCACTTTGCACAATATCCTCAAGATTCATCCATGTTGTAACGTGTCAGAATGTCCTTTCTTTTTTAAGACTCAACAGTATTCCGCAGTATGTACACACCACATTTGGTCCATCCTTTCATCCATCAGGGGGGTTGTGTCCACCTGTTGGCTGCTATGAACGTGGTGTACAGTGCTTATTGTGTACCCAGTAGTGGAATTTCTGGATCAAATGATAAATCAACTTTTAAGTGAGGAACCACCACACTGCCTTCCACAGTGGCTACACAATTTTACATTCCCACCAACAGTGCACAAGGGTTCCAATTTCTCCACATTCTTGCCAACAATTGGTTATTTTCTGGAGTTTTCTGCTTTGTTTTGTTTTTGATATCAGCCATTCAAATGGGTGTGAGGTGGTATCTCACTGAAGTTGGACTCACATTTTGAGAGGATTATTTTTTTAATTCCTTGAATGTGTAAGCCCTGGGTTGAATGTTAGAGAGATAAAGAGGAGTAAATCCCAGGTGGAAAGAACAAGATCCTGGCCGAGATCAGTGGGCTGCCCCGTGGAGAGCCTGGGCGAAGGTCTATGTAAAGGCGCCCAATGTGGAATTGTCACTTTTGCAGGGAAAGAGACAAACTCACTATTTCCAAAATTCGCCCAAAGCCAGTGTCTGTGGTCCGGGGTGATGGAAGACACTGGGAGTTAAGATGCTGAGGTTTTCGAAAAGCCACCTCGCCTCTCTTCCTAAGTGGCCCCTTCAGTCAGATGAGAGGATTGACCAATGGTTTCTACGATTGAGAGAACAGAATACTTTTGATTTGGGAGGTGGGGTTGGGGGGCAGGGAGGCCATCTGGAGAATAACAGCAAGTGTGCCCGTGAATCTTCCTTGGTTTATGTCCAGTTTCATTCTCATGCGATGAGTTGTATTGGTATTTTTATGTTCCTGGTCTCTGTGTGCCGCAAATGCCTGACCTCGAGAATGTGCCAGGCTGCCTCAAGACCAGCCTAGCTTTCACAGCGGAGCCTCGAGGGTCTGCAAAGGATAGACCACAGAATTGAGGAGCAGGAATCTGTTTCATTCCTTTGATCTTGTCAAAAGAGTGAACACATTTGCCGGAGCCAGCTGGCTTCTCAGGGGTGGGGAATGGCACAGCCTGCAGCCTCTTGTGTCCATGGCAACCACAGGTCCTAGGAAAATCAAAACGTGCATCGGGCCTTTTTAGAAACAATAGCTACCCCTGAATACAAGAAAAAATATATATGGAGAGAGAGGCATCATGGAAGGATGTGTTCTGGCTGCTATTAGTTCATTTCTGGAAATATCAAGACTCTACGATCTTTTAACAATTAACAGTTTGAACCACAATAGTTCTCATTCCCATTTTCATTGCCAAGGGCCTGATATGTTTGGTACATTTAGCACCAATTTTAGAATTGTTCTAACTTGTAGATTATAGAGCAGCTGGGGCGATGTGTGGGAATCGTTTTGTGGACTATAAAGCTCTGTGTACCTGCAAGATGTGTGATGTCCTGAACCTGCTTAGAAATGAGGACATCTGTATCTTTCAGTTTCCTCATTCTGTGTGAGTAGACATTTCTAGTGAGTGGAAATGTGAGGATTCTGAAAGAATAGGGTTACCATTATTCAGGGGTGAGTTATCTATCCATGGGTTATACAACATTTTGCTCTTTGTTTCTGCTCTTGTCCTCGGAATATTTCAGTAGTTATATATTACACGGCAGCAGGCAGAGGGAAAATAAGTGGGGACCTAAATATTTCCTCTATGCCTAAAAAAAGACAATGAAATAACAGCAGTAAAGAAAATTGAGGGGGGGAAACACACAACACACACCCATAATTCCACCTTCCTAACACGAATAGTTGACTTAAAATTTTTTTCTTCATGTTGTTGGGTTGCTAGGAACCAGAAACCTACTCAGTCCAGCTTCAATTTAAAAATAATAATAAAGGATGAGTTTATGGAAAGACATAGGCCTATGGCATAGACTCCAATAACAGGAAGCAACATCTGCTTAGGAACTGGCTTTAGGAATGAACTGGAAAACCCAGAAACCAGGCCGGCAGATCCTCTCCCCTCCTTTCCTGCAGTGTTTCAGTGTCTGCCTTTGGCCCCTCTTCTCTGCACAGACAGACTTTCCCTAATTCGTTTGCACGTGGCCCACTCTCTGTTGCCCCAAAATGCCACCCTCAATCCCAAAGCTCGCTTCCAATCTCAGCACGGCACCCACTGAGTCAGACTCCAGATCCCAGTTTTCCTGGAGAGCATTGGTCCAGCCCAGCCTCTGGGTCACGTGGATGGCAGTTCCCAGGGAAGGGACCTGGCTAGGCAGGTCCCCACAGGTGTCTCTGTTCTACGAAGCACTTCTCATACTGCTCTCTTGTGTTTAGATTCTCTAATATTCTTACAATCCAAAAGTACTTCGCTGAGCTATTTTAAAAGTCTTTGGTTTGTTTTTCTAAGTGTGATCTTTGAAACTGTGGTGGAAACTGAGTTGTTAGGATCATCTGAGAATTGGAATCCTTTGAGTTTCCTGTGGCCAAATATCTCCTAAAATTAGCCACATTCAAAGAATGTTTTTATTGAATCCTTTAATCCTTTTCCACATCCTTTGTTATTTGCAATTTCTCTTGAGGGTCCTAAAATACATATTTGCTCATTGAAAAAATTTTGGTTACTCATTTTCTTAGAATGCCAAATAGCCAAAGCTAATTTAATTCCCTTTTTTTTTCTCATTTGTGTATCTATGTTCAGCCAGAAGGTCAGGAAAATGCCCATTTTAGTGGAAATGTTTTCAAATTCACTTGCTCCCCACAGCCAAGTCAAAACCCCCTCACCACCATGTTATAACTCAGTAAATTATAAACAATTGAGGTTTTCAGTTATGAACTAAGAGAACTTTGTTTTTATTATTTTTTATCATTTTTTGCAAAAAGTTTTAAATTGGTTTTTAGGGAGAGGGAGGGAGGAAGAGAGAGAGACACACATACACACACATATACTTCAATGTGAGAGAGAAATATTGATCAGTTGCCTCCCGCACGCGCCCTGACCAGGGATCGGACCTGCCATCTTTTGGTGCCCGAGATGACACTCCAACCAACTGAGCCACACTGGCCAGGGCGAGAGCCTTGTTTTTAATGAGTCACTTAGAAATAGGTCTATAACTCTGAAGGTAAGCCACTTGAGATTTCAGACCTAGGTGGTGTCCACTTGACCATTAAAGAACATTTAAAGAACATGATATAAACCCCACAAAGTTCTTATTTTGGTATTATTTTTTCAAGAAGGACATTTTAAGACTACTAGATATAAACAGTTATGGGAAAACAGAAAGGGGGGGAAATACTATGTGTGTATGTATATACATGCTGAAGAAATACTATAAAGAGTATCTTTTTGTCATTTAAATTTCAAGCCATAAAGGATTGTTGATGTGGTTGGAGGGAAAGTAGGAAATCTTACCTTTTTCAGCATTAATCAAAATGAACCCAAGATTATAAGTTTATATCACAGTGAAAGACTATTTTTGCTCCACATTTTGTTTTGGGAAAGTCTTGGATTTCTCTACAAATTTTCAAGTAAGGTGGGAGAAGGGAGGGGAATGAGCATTCATAGTTTATTTTGTGTGCCCTTATCTTCCTGTTTCTAAACTTGAAAGGGCACATTTAGAATTTAGACTGGAGTAAATGTGAATCCTTGCAGCAAGGCTCTCACTTCTGATGCTATAATTCTTGCCAAAGCAGTCTGCTCTCACTACATCTCTGCAAGGAGGCAACAGGGGAAAAAAGAGCAAAAAGTGGATTTTGTCAGGCTTTGGAAAAATAGCTACTTTCAGTGCAACAGATTAAAGCATAGCAAACATGATTCTTCTATTCTTGAAGGATGTTCAAGGTCAGATTTTATGAGATCCATATAGCTTTGGGATTTGTACCATGGCATGTAATTGCCTTTACATGTAGTTCTGGAATGTCTACCATGTATTTACTCAATTCATGAAACTTTGACTAAAATGAATAAAAATAGTTGTAGCTACTTTATAATAAAAAAATAAGTGCAGAGCTTAATCGTCTCTCTACTTCATTCTGTCATAACAGGGAAATTATTGCAAGTTAATTCGGGTGCCAAAGAACAACTCTTTTTTGAAGCTCCGAGAGGCAAACGGCATATAATAAGACCTTCAGAGGTAACAGTCGTACACAAAGCTTTAAAAAATATATCTCATGAAGATTTAATATAACCAATCAATTCTTGTCCACTAATATGTGCGTTATATTTTTAATAAAACCTAACAGTTGTTATCCACTAATATGGGTTACATTTAGTGTACCTTTATGCTTGATAGTTTCTTAAATCTGGTTGCTTAATCTGGTTTCCTGCTTTCTGGGGATTTAAGTAGCAATGCACAGTTCAAATTCTCCTTAATTTTTCTGTGCCTGATGACAACAACCAAAATGCTACATATTCTTAGCATTTAGATGCTACATATTCTTTTTATCCCATTCAACATGTTGTTTTGTGCAAAGCTCCTTATAAACGTAAATTTTTGAAACATACTTTCTCAGTGTTTACTATTTGTAATAATATTTTCTGCAACAATAATAAGACAAATGATCTTTCAGAACAAAAGCTGTCCAACGATCTGGCTATCTTGATTTATCAAACTTTCTTTTTTCCTTGTTTTCCTCATGTCCTTAGGCCCATACATACTTATTGTTAAAATCAAAGCCTAGATAAAATGTTTGAATCCACAAATTGCCTCCTTCCTGAAAGCTAGCTGCCCGGTGCTTCCATAGAATGACCCTCATGACCAAAAGGTCATTGCCCGACTGAGCTCTAAGAATGTCCTCTTAGTCCCGGGAGACAATCTGACTCATTTATAGGCAATGTAAACTTTGATGAAAGAAAAGGAAATATTGCTTCCTTTGAGGAAAAGTGGGTCAAAGTACTACTGAGGGATAAGCACCTGCCTCTCTCTTCAGTTTGCCAGTAAACTATCCCGGTATTGTCAAGTAGTCCTGGAGACAATTGGACACACACACACGTTCATAGGGTTTTCATCATTTCTAAAGGAAGTCTATGTGCAGTACTTAGGAAAACAAGTTGTTGTACATGATGACACTGTATTAATGGAAATTGTTTACTGATCAATTGGTCTCACACCCCCAATTCCAATTTATTCACCTCTGATCAGTCCTCATTTTAACTTAAAAAAATAAATTTATTGGGGGTGTGATTGGCTAATAACATTATATAGGTTTCAGGTGTACAATTCTATAATCCACCATCTGTATATTGTGTTGTATGTTCACCAGCCAAAGTCCGTCGTCATATATTTGACCCCTTAAACTCTTCATCCTCCCTTCACCCCCTTTCCTCTCTAGTAAGCATCATACTGTTGTCTGTGTCTATGAGTTTGTTTTGTTTTGTTGGTTCGTGTGTTGCTTTTTGTTTTCTATCCCACATATGAGGGAAATCAAATGTTTCTTGTCCTTTTCTGTCTGACTTTTTCACTTAGCATGATATTCTCAAGCTCCATGTGTGTTGTCCCATATGGAGAAACATTTATAGCCTCGAGTAGGGGATGTTTCTAATTGTGTCATTCATTCCCTGAACATCTGTTGAATGTGCCAAGCACTTCATATGCCTGCATTTTAATTTTCTTAACAGCCTTGTGTGAGGGTTGTCAATCTCATTTTACATATAGGGAAATAAAGATTCTAAGAGAGTAGGAAGTCTGTGGAGCTGTGATCCCAATCTGGAGGGCTCCGTATGTGATTCTACCTGGCTATCTTCTAAATATTAAGCATCATTTTTACATCACTTCACCTTTATTTTCCCATCCTGTTCCAGTGCCCCCAAATAAATACACTAAAATAAAGTGCAGTTTAACCAAATGATGGGGGGGGGGGGAATGCAACTTGATATAGATGAACAATTATTATGTAAAAGAATATGCATAAGAGGGAAATTCATGTTATAAGGCTTCCTGAAATGGTATACATTCATATCAGTATGAACTGCTCTTCAGATAGTCTCTCCAGAGCATAAAGAATATTAAGCTAGCTGCAGAATCTGATTATTCTTTCCTCCAAGGAAGCATTCCATAAAAAATAAAAAGTTATGTCTTATAACTTTTTAAAATAGTTTGCTAAATAATCAATCTCCTTAATCAGTGTGCTCAGTGGTTTTAACTGGGAGCAAGGGCCCCAGGGTCATTGGGGATGTCTGGGAACAACTTGGGGAGGGGGTGCTACTGGCATCCCATGGGTGAAGGACAAGGATGCTACTAAACATGTTACTATGCACAGGACTACCCCTGACAATAAAGGATTGTGCAGCCTGAAATGTCAATAGTGCTTTCACTGAAAAACCTTGATCTAGCTTATATGGCTTATCTATAATAATAAAAGCATAATATGCTAATTAGACCAGACATCCTTCCAGATGACCTTCCAGACAAAGCCAGGGCTGCAAGGGAAGCCCGGGTCCCAGGTGCCTGCCAGCGGCCAGAGGGAAGCCCTGATGGACCCTGTTGCTGGCCAAGCCTAGGGACCCTACCCATGCACGAATTTTGTGCACTGAGCCTCTAGTACAATGATAAATATCTAGGTAAGAACTAAAGAACGTTATCAGATTTCCATAATTCCCAAAATGTTAATCTTATCTAGAGAAGTCTGTGTGGATATTTGACTGCAGTGTTGATTTATTAAGACAATGCATGTAGCACTTTAAAATGCAACTTAGAACCGTGTACCTCAGCACTCAGCACAGGTGCCTGATGTGGGCAGAGTCATCATTTAGCACTAACTCAGCCTCAAAAGGTTCCTTTTAAACAAAACTAAAGATCTCTAGGCTGTGCAAAAATACATTAATTTTCTTTTCCTTCTTTTTAAGGTTGAAAAGATAGAGTGGGACACGTGGACCTGTGTCCTGGGCCCCACCTGTGAGGGGATCTGGCCCGCACACAGTGATGTGACCGACGTAAATGCTGCCAGTCTCACCAAAGACTGCTCCCTCTTAGCCACCGGAGATGATTTCGGGTTCGTCAAGCTTTTTTCATATCCTGTCAAGGTAATATTGCACGTTTATTATATATACTTGCTCAGTCTCATTAATGACCCCAAATCTATGTACTATATCTAAGTGGATTTTTAAATGTTGAAGGCATAGAAATCAACAATGTTGTCTACAGCACTGTCGTTATTTATGCTGTATGAAAACCTTCATGATGGTATGTTTACTAATTTGAGTCAGTCTGTGGCATTGAATTTCTCCTTGAAAGGCCTTCATTGATCATCAAATCCAATACCTCACAAAATGGCATGTAAGAATTTTCTTCAGAACCTCTTGGACCTGTGTCTTTCTAACATGTACTAGCATACTTCCCAAGATGAAGAACTCCTTACTTCCCGAAGCAGCCCATTCATTTAAAATAGATCCAGTTGTTAAAATGTTTCTGTTCTAGATTGAGCCGAAATGTTTTCTCTTTAGCCAAAGTTCTGCCTTCAAAATCATCATCGGTTAACTCTGGTCCTCTAACAGCCGCATATGTAGGAGGACCACCTTTGACTTCCTAGAGCAGTGATGGCGAACCTTTTGAGCTCGGCGTGTCAGCATTTTGAAAAACCCTAACTTAACTCTGGTGCCGTGTCACATATAGAAATTTTTTGATATTTGCAACCATAGTAAAACAAAGACTTATATTTTTGATATTTATTTTATATATTTAAATGCCATTTAACAAAGAAAAATCAACCAAAAAAAATGAGTTCGCGTGTCACCTCTGACACGCATGTCATAGGTTCGCCATCACTGTCCTAGAGTCTCATTCTCTCCAGACTGCCATCTCCAGGTCTTCAGCCATTCCCCATTTGACATGGTTTCCAGTTTCCCCTCCCTGTAAGCACACTCCATTTTATTCCATTTCAAACTGTCTCATCTAAGACTGAACTCGGTGCTTCAGATGTCATCTGAGCAGCTCAGGGTACAGTAGGACTTTCATCTTCTTGTCTTGATTTTATATTTGTTTTAACTTAAATTAAAATGACATCAGCTCTTGGTTGCCACACTATACAATCGAATCATATACGTCATTGCCCAAAATGTTCAGGTTATAACCCCATCTTACACAACTGACTTTCTAAATACTGAGGACAGAAGTTCATATTTGTACCAAATAAGACTTATCTTGTTTATTTTATCTCATTGTTCCCACCTGTCAACATCTTTTAAATACTTCCTCAGAGTATTTACTTTCCCTTCCAGCATCAGGTCATCCTCTGGTTTCACCAGTGTGAGCTCTAAGTCATGGAAAGAAAAAATATAAACTAGAACACCCAACTGCCTCCACCAGGAGCTCCCATTCAATCTGACATTCTGATGTTAGTGCGCACATTTAATTTCAGTTCTTCAGTCAGAAACAGACATTTACCTCTCTCTGATTATGCTGTATTGGACCTCACCTTTCCCTCGCTAGTGCAACAAGACATCACTACAGACTTGGCACATATCTTGCTAAAAGCCAGATTGAGTGTGTCTCTGGTGTCCCTAATCTCCCCTTCCAACAAACCAACCAATGGAAAATGTGGGGTTAGTTCACAGTGAAGCCCTGTTGCTGCCCAGTAATCATTACTTCCTTTTCCAAGTGCTTAAAAGACCTTCTGTGTAATAATTCACCCTAGAATTTTCCAGAGTTTGCATCAACTCATGAATCAATATTTGCCAGAGTCCACTTGTTTTCCCATTTAGATACAGGAGCCTTTTTGTGTTCGATGTCGCCTCTCCTGGTCTCTAAACTCGTTGGGCATTCCTGATTTTGTTTCTGTGGTCACATTGCAAGGTACCTGTACTCAGGTACATGAGCTCTGTTTTGTCCTTCCTGGTTTGAAGAGCATTCTCTTTAATAGAGGCCGTAAGTCTGCTTTCTGTTCATATTAAACCATCTGATCTAAGAAGGGTTCCTAGCGTTCTGTATTTTTCTTTTAGCCCTATATATAGAAAATCCTTTTCTGTTTTCTTAGCTTTTTGCTTTAATATTCTAAAACTATATCAAAGTTGTCAGTGCAAGACTTTTGTATTCCCCTTGGTTTTCACTCCTCTTTCTCATTTGTACATTTACCTGAACACACCAGTTCCCTCCACAGCCCTTTGGGTATCTTTAGATGCCTTCCTCTCTCCTCTTTCATTTGTTAATATCTGGTTAGGAAATAATTTTTGGTGGTCTTTTCTGAGATTCACTCCCAGTGATCATCACGTCACTGTCAGTTACCAGCCCTTCCTATTTGACCAGAATTCCCTTTAATGTAGCATTTTTCCTTGCTACTTTTACATTACTTGAAATGAGACTGCTAGCTGGACAAGTTAGGGATGTCCTGGTATTAGTAGACTGAGGTTTGGGCCTCTATTTAGATAGCTGAAATCCCCAGAATGCTATTGCATCATGCTCCAGGGCTAGGTTTATTATTGGTCCTGGAATTCATCACCTCCATCCCCGGCCTGACCAGGTGTGCTGTCTATAGTAATGTCACCCTGTGTTCCAGGAAGGTTCCTCAGGGACCACCCCAGGAAACACAGTAGGGGGCAGTGGGAGGGGCCTGCGGCCCCACCTCTGCTTCAACTAGTCATTGTGTTTTGTATTTCATATGTTGATTCTCTGTGTAAGATTTTTTTACAACAGTTTGTTAGAAAAAATTTCAGCCCTAACCGGTTTGACTCAGTGGATAGAGCGTCGGCCTGCAGACTGAAGGGTCTCAGGTTCGATTCCGGTCAAGGGCATGTACCTTGGTTGCTGGCACATCCCCAGTAGGGGGTATGCAGGAGGCAGCTGATGGATGTTTCTAACTCTTTATCCCTCTCCCCTCCTCTCTGCAAAAAAAATCAATAAAATATATTAAAAAAGAAAAAAGAAAAAATTTCAAACATACAGTTAAGGTGAAGGAATGATACAGTGAACTTCTAGGACCCCACCACCTAGAGTCTACAATTCAATATAGATATAGACATCAGGATACTTACCCCTAATGAGTTCCTGTGCATATAATTACCTAGAGTTCAACATTTATTTGTGGTATATTTTAGGTAAAATTTATATATAGTTGTAATGCACAGGTATTAAGGTTCCTTTTGATGAACTTTGACAAACACACCTACGTAATCCAAACACCTATCAAGATAAACATTATCATCACCCAGTAAGTTTCTTCATGCTCCTTCCAGGCCAATCTCTACCCCCACTTTACCCTCAGATGGAAAAAAAATATTCCAGTGTTTTTCATCATAGATTAGTTGTACCTGTTCCAGAACTTCATATAAATGGAATAGTCAAGTAGGTGCTGTTTTGTGTCTGGCTTCTTTCACTCAGATGCTGTTTCTGAGATTTCTGCATGTTGTTGGTGGCTAAGAACAGTCTGTTACATCTTTATAGCTGAGTGGAATGCCATTGTATGGACACCTGGTTTTTCCACTGTTTGGTTATAATAAAGCTGCTATGAACATTTATGGACAAGTCTTTGTGGGCATATGTTTTCTTTCTCTTAAGTAAATATGTAGGAGTAGAATTTCTGGGTCATAGGAGAAAATGTGTATTTAACTTTTTAAGTAACTGCCAGACCTTTTTCCATTTTCCATTCCCACCAGAAATATAAGCAAGTTCTAGCTGCCAACATCAGTGTTGTCAGACTTGTAAAATTTAGCTGTCCTGGGTGTAGGTAGTATGAGGGCTTCGTGTTTGTAATTTGCATTTCCCTGATGACTGATGATGCTGAGGGCTTTTCATTTGCTTATTGGCCATTTGTGAAGTATACCTCTTTTATCCATTGTTTTAAATTGGATTACTTGTCTTTTTATTCCTCAGTCCTACTTTGTAAGATTTGGTTGAAGAAATAGTTTCATAATTTGAAAGCATTTGAAAACCATTGGCTAATATTAAATAAAACTCCTTGATAGTATCACTTCTCTTCCTCCTCTTTTTTTTTAAATATGATTTTCTGGCACACTTTTCCTTCCAAATACATGGACCCAACCTGATGAATGTTTCCATCTGTCTAGTTACACTCCCCCACTGCTCTGGGTATGTTAGACAAAGTTCACCATCTGTTATGGACTGAATGTGTCCCCATCAAAATCCAAATGTTGAAGCCCTAACCCCCAATGTGACTATATTTGAGAATAGGGCCTTTCTGAGGACAATTAAAGCTAAATAAAGTCGTAAGTGTGGGGCCCAGATCCAATGGGATTAGTGCCCTCATAAGAGACACCAAAGAGGACATTCTTTCTCTCCATGCATAAATGCACCCAGGAAAGGCCATGGAGCCCACAGTGAGAAGATGGTATCCATAAGCCAGGAAGAAGGCTCTCACCAGAAACCAAAGTGACTGGCACCTTGACCTTAGATGTCCAGGCCTCCAGAACTGTGAGAAATAAATTTGTTGTTTAAGCCAGCATGTCATATTTTGTTATGGAAGCCCAACCGGACGAAGACAGCATCCCATTGCAGTATTCTAGCACTGAGCTCCATGTCATCAGGTGTTGGTGACACCTATGGGATCTAATCACCACACATATCTCTCTGTGTCCAAAAATCAAGTTCCATTTATTAAACTCTCAAGTTATGTCTTCTTCTTGGCCCTTTCCCTTGTTCTCCTTTCCCCTGAGTTACTAGGCATGTCTTCCAAGCATTTTTCTTCCATGACAATCATGGGTCCTTGTATAATCAGTTTCATAGTTTAAAATCTTTGTGATGACATTAGTTCCCTGACAATCGCATGTTTTCCTGCCTCCACGAGATAGACTCTCCTTTGCCAGAGCCCACCCATTTTTCCAGTTAAACCACATGCAATGCTGTCCTTCGACACCACCTATATAGCTAGCTGATTGCTTCCCTTATCCGCCCTTCTTTTTCAAAGCTATGCCCTTCCACTAGATTGGAGAGGTTAAAATATCACCATGTCCTCCATTCTAAAGCTAAACTACCTGGTTCAGGTGTTGACTCTGATATTTATTAACTGTTTGACTTAAGGGGAGTTTCTTAGAATCTTTGTGACAGAGTTGGTCCTCTGTAAGGTGGGAACAAATCTTTCTCTAATTGGATACTATGCCATTATACAAATTAATACTTATAAATATTTTGAATAATGCTTACCATATGGGAAGTATCCCAAACTTTTACTTTTTGATGTAGTTGTTGTTATGTCATTTTTTAAAATTCTCACCTTTTTTTAAAGCCTCTGTGGACTTTGTCATTCCTAAAGATGCCACCTACTCATCTAGAAATTAGCTATAATTCAGTGTTTAGTATCAAGAACTTGTATGTTGATGACCCTTTGTTGAATTTCTTCATTTGTATATTTCTTTTCTCTCACAAAACTGTAAAATCACCAGTAATTTAGCGACTTCATA
Organism: Myotis lucifugus; assembly: GCF_000147115.1. Classification (NCBI taxonomy): domain Eukaryota; kingdom Metazoa; phylum Chordata; class Mammalia; order Chiroptera; family Vespertilionidae; genus Myotis; species Myotis lucifugus. The sequence goes on along the minus strand of NW_005871054.1, from coordinate 7,396,454 downwards.
TCCTCCATTAGAAAAGTGTAACAAAGGAAACTTAAGGATAAAAAATATATCTTACCATGTCATTTTCATTTTTAAAACCCATCCTCAGGTTCTTCAGTTTCTTTCTCAGAATGTCAAAGGCTCAAGAGAATTTTTAAAGAGAGAGAAAGAATGGTTCTTCAAAGAGGAAAGTTTTTCATATAGAGAAACTGTATGAAATGTGAATGTGGGGAGAGGGTACATAATTTTCATCATATTCTCAGAAATTACTCACCTAAAAACAGTTAACTGCTCTGGGGACATATTTCAGATTATCCATATTTTTTGTAAATATGTTTTTATTGATTTTCTTAGAGAGGAAGGGAGAGAAACATCAATGTGAGGAAGAAACATTGATCTGTTGCCTCCTGTACACACTCCAGCCTGCAACTTGGCCATGTGCCCTGATCAGGAATCAAACTGGTGACCTTTTGGTGCACAGGACGATGCTCAACCAATTGGGCCACACTGGCCAGGGCAGAGTCTCCATTCTTTCAGTATTTGGTGGAAGGGGAGCATCGTGGTAGTGAGTCCTGATGTCTGTAACAGAAATGCAGGATTTGGCATGATGACCCAGAAGGACAGTGCGTCTGACTGGCTGTGCCAGCTCTTCAGGAGGCTCCTCCCATAGGCCCTAAGAGGACCACCAATCACCCCTGCCCGCCTCTTCCTCCTGGGGAACAGCTGGTTTCCTGAACCTTCTGATAACTGTGAATTCCTTTTCATTGTTCCATGGAGCAGTAATCTTGCTTCCTATTGTGAGAATCTTGAATCACCCTTTGCTGGAATTGACTCCAAAACGTTCCCTTTTTCTTACCCCTTTGGTCCACTTTCTTTGCCTCTGCAAAGATTCTAATTGATCATCCCCCCCCCCCACACACACACACCTGATATTCGTATATTGGTCCCTGATATTCCTCCCCCCTCCCCGCAACCTTTCTTTTTGGATTCTTTTTTCCACCCCCATCTAAAAACCCTGTGTTCCTTCATGTAAGTGAGAGCATGGAGAGGCATTTCTCAAGTTCTTTTACTTTCTCCTTCCCTCAAGAACCCAGCTTGCATAATGGTGTGGGTCTTGCTTCCAGCAGGAAGGCCGGCAGCACCCACAGCGGCAGCCACCGTGACTGTCCTCTTCGCGTCCGTGCCTCTGGGTCTCATCTGGTCACATGGTGGTTCCCCGTGGAAATCCTTATTTGGCTCTGCCTATTTGCTTCGTAAGCTAGTGGCTCTGGAGGGCTTCCTGGAAACGCTGCCCACCTGCTTGCTTCCCTCATCCTCTAGACTCAGCACTGGGCTGAGCAGTGGGCGGGTCCACTCTGCTGGCAGGTAGGGTCGGCCAGATCCACAGAGATCCGACCAAGAGTATTTTAAAGGCACACACTCCCCTGCACCTGTCTCCTGCCGCCTGCTTGTGGCGGTTTCAGGTTCCCCAGGGCGCGGGTCCAAAACCCCCTGGGAGCCTCTTGTCAGTTATTGAATAAAGCGTTCATCTGGGACACTGGTGGCCCTCCCAGGACTTCAGAAAGCACATGCAGCTTCCCACACTGGGAGGTATTCCCCGGGAGTCGCCAAGAGGATGGAAAAACTCTCCCTCTTTAAATGGCTCCCGCCGGAGCTGTTTTTGCCAGCCAGACTCTGGCTCCTGAGCCAGAAATGGAAGCCGGCGTCTGATGTCAGCTGCAAATCCCCACCACTTGTCAGGGCTGCCCCGGGTGAGCAGGCAGCCACCGCTCACATTCACTTGTCCTTCCCCTCCTGGGGTAAGCCCGGCGGGGCCTGAGCGCGCTCTCGGAAATTGCTAATAACCTGGGTTCTGTTTACTCGAATGTGTTTGTTGAAAAGCGGCTTACTTTGTTTTTAAATCAATTCCTCGAGTGCTTCCAGTGTTAGAAATTGTTTCCAGGGTCTGTGGCAGAAACTGGTGTGTGTGTTTCAAATCTTCCTTGAGGCCCCAGGATTAGAAGTCCCTTGCTGGTCAGCCACAGTCTGGGCTGTGGTACAAAAGCCACTGTGGGGAGTGACTGGGAGGCCACCTCTGATCTCAAATGTCAGCCAGACTCACAATCAGGAGTTTATGCCAGAGACCTGGGGAGAATCCACATTTGATATTTGAGAGAAACAAAAACAAGCTTCTTATACTTCCTTACGCTCCCAGAAATAGCTTCTGTAGTCCAACATTTTACTTGTTCCCTTACAAATTTATTGGGGACCTGTGGTGAGCCAGGTAACGTTTTGGGGGAAAGGAGACCTGTTCCCTGCCTTCATAGAGCTTACAGTCTAGGAAATTGCTGCTCAGATGTTTCATTCGTATCCAGTACAAGCCACTCTAGAGAATAACGTGGATGAGATAATCCCGAGTCAGGAGCAGTGGGGCTCCCGATGGGGTAATGGCCAGTTTCTGGCTTCACAGGGCCAGCACGCGAGATTCAAGAAGTACGTGGGGCACAGCGCCCACGTCACCAACGTGAGATGGCTGCACAACGATTCAGTGCTGCTCACGGTAGGGGGCGCCGACACGGCCCTGATGATCTGGACCAGGGAGTTTGTGGGGACGCAGGAGAGCAAGCTGGTGGACAGCGAGGAGTCGGACACCGATGCAGAAGAGGATGGAGGTGAGTCCCAGCAGCCACGTGCCACCCGCACCTCCCTCCCCACCCCCTCCTGAGCCATGGCAATCCAGCTCCACTCCCCACCTTCCTGTCTTTTGAGGCTATGACAGTGATGTTGCCAGAGAAAAGGCCATTGATTACACCACCAAGATCTATGCCGTGAGCATCAGGGAAATGGAGGGCACCAAACCACACCAGCAGATGAAGGAGGTTTCCATGGAAGAAAGGTATGGTGTCGCCAGGTTTGTTTGCATTTGTCATACCTGACGACGAGAAACTCATGTAAACTGAACCACAGTGCATTTTCTTTGCCCTCAAAGATGCTACTTAAGCTAGTCTTTTACGTGTATGCACAGTCTTAACCTGCACACGAGCTTAATTTGGGGAAAGTTGCCCACAGCCCTCAATATGTGGCAAAGGGTGGGTTACTCTTTGCCAAAGTTACTTATGGAATGACTTGAACAGACATGAGATGGGGTTGGACTAGGCTTCCCTTGCCCAGAGAGGATGTCAGGATACCCAGCAGATGTCCTGAATGGGATGGGTGTGCTGACTGGACAGGTAGGAGGGGGGGCGGGCTTCTGGGGTCAGGAGGGAATATTTGTGGGTGTGACATAATCCTCCATTCTAACCAGAGGCTGCACGTTACTCTGTCACTTGGTGTACCTTCTCTTACTGTCTTCACCTGCCCACATTCGTTCAGGTGTGTTTGGCGATTCCAGGCCTATTGATTTTGTTGTCTTGGATCCTCTGTGGAGAAGGAAAGTTGCTGGTATTATTTCAGGCCTTTTAGATGTGTTATTGTAAATTATTATTGTAATCAACAAGAGAAATTGTCAAATGTTTTAACATTTTGTTTAAATTACTACTATTACTTAATTTGCCATCTTCATAGTAGGGAGGATAAGTATTGAATAATGACTTTTAACATCTAAAGAGAATTTCATGGATCTTAGATGTTTAAGAATTCACTATGGGCTCTTCACATTGATGGATACCCTGATGTCTACAGTTGATGAGACTCAAGTTGTTTTTTGCACTCATTATGGCTTTCTGCCCAGTAATAACTATTTAATAATAGCACCTTTTGCTGTTAGGTAGGATTTGTGATACAAAGAAATAAAATGTCACTTCCCCTCCTTTTCGGTTGAGAAAGGGTGGGTGTGCTGCAGGCAAGAAAAATCTGATGTGAAAAAACCCTAATTCCTCCCTAGAATCTTTGCCAGATGCTACTATAAAGGCTCAGACTTCTCCTTTTTTTTTTTTTTTTTTTAAATTATATAGATATTTCTACAATAGTCTGTAAATTATAGTTTATTTTGCTTGCAATGTAGTTTTTTAGTTTTTTAAAAGAGGCAATAAATGTAAGGGACTAATATTAAGAACCAAAAAAAAAGAACCATATGCACTATGAATATGTCCATGAATAAGCGTTCCACTTACATAATCTACTTGAAAAATCATTTGGCAGCCCTAGCCGGTTTGGCTCAGTTGATAGAGCGTCGGCCTGGGGACTAAAGGGTCCCGGTTTGGATTCCAGTCAAGGGCACATGCCCAGGTTGTGGGTTCCATCCCCCAGCAGGGGGTGTTCAGGAGGCAGCCGATCAGTGATTCTCTCTCATCATTGATGTTTCTATCTCTCCTTCTCCCTTCCTCTCTGAAATCAATAAAAATATATATTAAAAAACAAAAACATTTGGCATAAATTAAACATTCTTTTGAAAGAAAATTACCCAATCTTTCCAATTTCACGTGACATTATGTAATGAGTTGACTTGGCTATTATTCCAAGGTTGTTTGTGGATGATTTCTACAGCCAATGCTTTGTCGTGCTATGATTTAGACTGGCCCCTAAGATTAGCAATCTAACCAAATGCCTAATTCCAAACACTACAGCTGATCTCCAACCTAAAGTGAGTCTCATCTGAACCTTTCTTGGTCTTGGTGTGTCTCTGGGCAGGTCTGTAAAAATCTCATACCTGTTCAATGTAGGAAGAGGTGGACGAGGTGAAGGTAGAGATGACCCTAAGAAGAATTTTCTATCTTAAAATCCAGAATTTTGAAGCTTCCTCATTTTCTTCAATACGCCAGATTGAAAACTTGTTCATAGCATACACAGGATTGGCTTTTTTTTTAATACAAAAGAAAAAAAAATGCTTCATAGTATTATGAGATATGTGGGGAGTTATTTTAGTACTTGACTGGCATTAAAAAAATAACTCACACCAGGGTGTAGTGAAGAAAACGTGTTGTGAAGAACACAATTTTAAGATAAATACAGGGTCCAGAGGAATAATCAAGCCTTTTCTGTACATAGCCGTGTCTCTGATAACTTACACCAGCATGAGTTCCCACTGGGGCTGAAAGCAGAGAGCACCGCACAGCATGCTGGGAGCAAAGCGGGCCACAGCAGGAAGGGGCGAGCAGAGGAGGAACCGTGAATAGTGTCTGACTTAGCAGCCTCCATGGGGCAAACCCTAATCAGAATCAAGAACAAGCGGTGTCCACCAGTCGTTGTCAGTAATTTTAGGGGAGCCTGAATCTCAGAGATATGACTATAGGCAGCTCTGAACAGGAGAAAAGACAAGGGGGTGCCAGGCAAGGCAGGGCCTTCAGAGAATTTGTGAGGAAGCAGGATGAGAAAGGGAAGATGGGCAGGGAGGGCTCCTAACGATAAGTCAGAAGAGGGCTCACCCAGGGTACAGACTGGGTTCCATGGACTCCAGTGTCCCAGGCGTGAGAGAGGCAGAGCCAGAGAAATGCTGGGGCCTCAGACCACAGGAGCATGGGGCAAGGCAGCACCCAGGTTCTCAGGGAATATTCAGGACTGTCACCTGTGACACTGCTCCCTTTGGCTCCATCAAGCCCTGCTGATTCCAGGGCCAGGCTCTGCTTGACCTTCCCCTTGTTCCTTCCTGTCTGTGTCTGGCTGCAGATACCTGCCTGTATCTGGGTGCATTTTCTAAACACCCAGGCATGTGCCCATAAGACTAATGGGAGACAAAGACTCAAGGACCACAAGAGACATGAGCTTGGAATACCCAGTCAGTGCCGGGGGAAGGCATATCAATTAAAAAATAGGATTTTATTTTTAAAATCAAGAAGTCATTTTTTACTCCTTCTCACCTCATTTTTGATAAGCTGAGCACAAATTAATTGATTATTATTGGTATATATTCATTTTTTAAAGCATAGTTTATATTGTTTCTTGAAGTAATAGTAAGTATAACTCTTGTAGGTTCAACTTTTATAATGAATGGCTTGTAATTGTTTCATGTTGAACTTGTCACTGTTGAGTTTTTAACAGAGCTTTCTCTGGGTTGGTGTACGTGGCTTTGTTATAATACCAGCGTGCATTTCTGAAATTGTCCTTGTTGTTTGACAAGAGATCCACACTTGTCTTTGGCTTTCCTGTCCTGAGCATGGAATCTGGTCTCTATCTAGTGCACATTGCTTTGTTCCCCATAACCACTAGAGGTGCTTAAATTATTGTAGGCTAAATAGAAAAAAAAAAAAACACACAACACACTCTTTTTTTAAGGTTGGCAAAGTTAAGTTGATTTTTAAATTTAACTCTTTTTTAGCCTTGTTTTAATGGGAGTTTTTGTGGGGTTTTTTTGCTGTCTTCACTGCACCATGTTGTATGTTGTATTTCTGAAGGTTATATTGGATAGTGTGGCCTAAAACTTCAGAAACCTTTCTCTTCTCTAATTTTGATTCTTGGCTCAAGTTCCCTAACATTGGCTTCATAGAATACAAAAATACAGGACACCTAGTACCTTAAATAGAATTTCATAAAACTAGTAGACAGTGAAAGGAATAATCTTGAATCTTTCAAGTTTGGCCTAAACTCTGTGGCAGTTGAGGCCCCAGAAAGAAAGAGAGAAATATTCTGAAAAGGGAGTAGTTTGGGGAGAGCTTAATGAAGGAACTATTAACAAAGGTTTGGGCAATAATAAGGGGAACAACAGGGTTGGGGCAGCCTTGGGGATAGCAACAGCTGAAAGCCATTACCATACCTGGGCCTGGAGCGGGAAAAGGAGGAAGCTGTTGCCAGATGTGGAGAACAGCTGCAGGAGTGGACCACATTATGAGAGCTGAGACCTGAGGGAGGGGGTTGAAGGTAACCAGCCTGAGGAGGTATCAGGAGAACAGATGGCGTTCTCCTTGCACCCTGTCCTCCGGTGCCTCTCTGGCGCTGAATCCAGTCAGAAGCTGAAGGCGAATCCAGTGGTGCAGTCCCCAGAGGTGGCCTTGGAGAGCAGAAGGGTAGAGATATGAAAGGGCACATGGAAAATATCCAGCTCATTCTCCTTGAGTTTTTTTGTTTTTTTTTTCCCTAATAGAAACAGGTGTTGTTATCACAGAAAAGAACTTCAGGCCATTTTAATGTTAAACAGGAACTACTATCACTTATAAACACCTTTGAATATACACAGGTATTTATCACCCAGTATTACAACAGTGTATATATAATCAATTAAAAATGCCAGTGAATACAGCCAGATCAGTAAAACTTTACCCAGTTCAAGTGGAACAGTTTTGAGGAACCTTGGCCTTGACACCACTGTCGGAGTGCCTCTGGCATCGCATTATAAAAGACTCTAGCACACTAAGTCTGACTTTTGTAATTGAAATTTTGTATTCACATTACATGGTGATAGTCCCAGATATTTTTTCAAAATAATGTTTAAACATCTTTAGCCCATCTTCAAAGGTTTTTATTTTCACATTAAGGAAACAAAAATCAGAAATTAGAAATTTACAACCATAGACATGTTTAGTGCCAATATCCGATATTCTTGTATGAATCAAACAATCATACAACCTCAATTTTGCATTCTGTGTAACTGCATGATCACCACAGAGGTGAATCACCAGGCATTTCAAAAATAATTCATAGATAGGATCTAATAATATCCCCAAGTGCAGGCTGTGGCCTTTTATTAAAATCCAGATGAGCTGACCAACATCAGTCTTTCTAGCTGGACCTGGTGGGGCCATGGATTGTAACTTATTGTTAAATATCTGCTGTTTGACACATGGTCCTCATCTCCTCCTCACCCATCTGCTTAGATTAACCATCTACATGGGGAATAGTAAATAATTGAGTTTTTTATTTGATATATTCTATTGAAACCTGGGGCTTGTGTTCAGGAAAAAAACACACACGTAAGTTGATAATGACAAGATACAAAATTAATACAAATTGAACTATTTTTACAGAAATCGGCATATCATATTCACTATCTTTTATCTTTCTGAGTGGATGCAGTAGTTAGCTCAGAGGTTGCTGTCTCAGTGCACCTGAGTCCGCAGTCTATATTTTTTCAAGGCTTTTTATTAACAAGTGCTCAGGCTTTCCGCTTTCCGCTATCTATCCAGGGATGAACAGGGAAATCCATTCTATTTCTTTTTTTTTTTTTATCCATTCTATTTCTATACCATCTTTAAAACATTGTTTTACTTATTATTACATTTTCTACCTTTTACTAAAAGAAGGAAAGATTCAAACCCTAGGTCTCCCCTCACCCCCAATCTTCTCACTACAGCAGCTGCATAACTTATGGGCACAGCTCAAAAGTCCACACTGAGCAGATGTGCATTTTTTCCTTAGAAAGGCCTTGGGCTTGCTGCTCGCCTCTCCTGTTTATCTCAGATAGGGAAGGTCATCATCTCTCTTTAAAAACAAAAAAAGTCTGAAGTAGAAAAGTTGTTTTTTAACCCTTAAATTGTATTGTCTTAGCACGAGTTTAATGTAGTTTGCCTTAGAAATTATGATATTTATAGTTTCAGTCATTAATTTATTTTGGATAATCTGGTCTAGATATTCAGCTGTTTTGCCTGGCTGTGTAATATGTACACAATCATTTTCTAAAAATAAGTTTCAAGAAATGATTATTTTGATACACTTATATCAATCAAGCTTCGTCTTAATTAAAGACTATTTGCTTTCCAGAAAGGGGGTCCTTAATACAGTTAGAAAATCATTTTTTAATTTCTATCCTCTGAATATCTTTTTTTTCTAAATGACAAAGTTACAAGGTTCAGCTGACTATAAGGGATAATATTTAGTGCACATATTTTAAAGTAGAAATTCTCACAGTTAATTTTTTATGTGAAATCAGTCTCCATCGTGGCCACTTTTTAAAGCAAAGGTTAGTAACAGAGTTTTATATCAACTTTGTTATTACTGCTTTCTAACATTTGAAGCCTTTGACATATTCAGTCCTCCTTTTTTTATTTTTTATTTTTGTTCTGAATCTGTGGCGTTTACAAAAAGTGTTAGCTCCGTGAGAATCAAAGAAAAACTCAGCTCCCTTGGATTTTCTTTCACATTTAAAATCTCAGCAGGTATCCGGTATTTACCTGGAAAATGGCTGACTACATCTGGCAAGGGCACGAGGGAGTCCTTGGCATTAATCTCACTTCTGACACCAATCTGCTTGATCACAATAGGACAGTGATGTGAATAATGGAAAGATGGCAGTACAAAAGTTAGACGTTACGTTGTCTCTTTAATTGTAGAATGTATGGAAAGATACAGATACAGTTACATAAGGCAGGAGCCGACAGCATTGCCTCAGGCAGTGTCAATTTCCCAAATCCCCAGAGTCCCAAGGAAACAGACAATGACAGTCCCCATATGGGTGAATTCACAGATTCTCCCATGAAATGACCCCAAAATTCTACTCCAGCACTAGGGTTTTCCAAACTTTGTCTGAAACTGTGTTTATAGCTGACTCAGGAAGGCCCTAAGAATTATCTTCTCCTACTATCTCATATCCATTCCAAATTGATTTATACAGGTTTATGAGCTTAAGCAAAAAGGAAGTCCTGTAAAGACAGCTGTACACCATAGGTTTATAAAGAAATGTTACCCGGATTTTGTTTGTTTTTTCAGCCCCAAAATTAATATCCTTCTTTGATCCTAAGGTTTAGTCCTTAGAATGTTCCCATTAAAAATATGGGAAAGGTTTAATATCGGTTCATTAATGTATGGGTCCATAGCATCACGGTATTTAAAGCTCCACTGGGTTGTAAACTTCCCATGAGACTAGGTTCCTTGAGGGTCCGCACTGTCTATCATGGTTACCACCACCTGCCTAACGCAGGTTAGTAAACAGATGAGTAGATGGGCTGGTGAATTTACTTAGCCTGCTTCTCTTAATATTGAAGTAAATTAATCTGTCCTCAAAATGGCCTACAAATCCATTCTTTGTCAACAACTTTTACCTTCATTTTGTTAGCCTCTTCGGTGGTCTTCTCTTTGTGGGGTATTGTGTGACCCTGTGTAGAATCCAGTGATGTCCCAACTGGCCCTGGGACTGCTCTTGGTTAAATGATTTTTTTAATCTTCACACCATCTGTCCGTTAGATATTAAAATGTTTATTTGGTTTAAATTTCAGTAATCCAAGGTCAAAAGAACTGAAAAGGAAATTCTGTGTTATTGTAGCCATCACACCTATTTTTACAGACAAAGCTTCTTTGTCGGCAGATTCGCAGTGAAACAAAGAATATTCTCATTGGTAGCAAAGTTTAAAAATATTGGAAACGTTTAGATGCCTGTCCCTGAATTGAAACAAATCACCATCTATCTATTGGTAATCCCACTTTTTTTCTAAACATTTATGCTATGTTTAAGGACAGAAATCCACTGGGAGAACCTGCCCTCAATTTAAAAAAAAAAAGCTTTATTTAATCAGAAAATTCACATTTCAATTTGCCTGAGGTGCAATGAGCACGAGGAAGCAGACCATGCTCCCCTCCAGGGTGATGTCAACTAATAAACAGCCCAGCTCTCCTGGCACAGTCCTCAGCTCGGCAGGCCTGACAGAGGCCCTTTGTCGCCCTGATCAATAGCTTCTTTGTGAGCTTGTATTGTTAGAGTTGCTAAGAACTGACAACCTTGCTAGCAGGTGCTACTGAACTTACCAGACTGAGATCTGTCAGAACTGCTACGTCCTATCTTGACACTTGGTCCAATAAATGGGGAGGAACCTCTAACGCTGCATTTCAACCCCCTTTGTGATGACAGAGTGACCTTAGAGGGCAGGAGTCAGTACAGAGACCTGCCGTTGCATATATGTTGAGTGTACGTGAAGCTCAAACCTCACATCATAGGGCAAACAGGGTAAGGGGTGTCCCTGCTCTTCCAGAGCATTGCTCTCTCAGCTAAATTCTCCTTCCCGTCACCCCTGGGTTTGGTGAGAGTTCTACACTCAGCTGCTCTGAGTATCTATTATACCCTGAAACACTGAAATTAATCATTTTTAAGGCCCACTGTCTAGCTATGTAACTCCACCAGAAGTTAAATAGTTAGTTGATTTTTAAAGGGAATGTAATGTTACCATCATAAATGATTTCTTTATTCAAACCTCTTGATTTTCTATTGTTTGAAGCAAAGTAATGATGTCTATATAATGAATAATTAAACCTGCCATTCATTAGAGAAGAGTTTCCTTGCTTTTTATTGCAAAAAATGTGGCAGGCCATAAAAATCCAGAAGTAAAGTGCTATAAAATGTTTTTAAAAAATATTTATGCACCTAGAAAATCATATTCCTACAGTGTAATCAGTTGACCCAAACCCACTCACTTATCACAAGTAGGTAAACGCTTTTCTACAGAAAGGGAGCGTCTCTTAGAAGACAGTGTCAGAGTTGGGTCCAATTATTTTAATCCAGTCTCCAGACATCTCTGAGCTATCCAGTTGGAGGGAATGGATACTACCGGGGTTGTTTACTTTGCCTCTTCCTACTGTTGTGTGGTCGTGATGTGGTAACTGATGAGGTACCAGAGCAATTGCTAGGGTGCACGATTTGTGCCCCTTGAAATGATGTTATTGAGCGTAAGGTTCGGTGGATCAGGGTGCTTTTTATAGGTGTGTTTAAATATATTGGCATGCTTTTAAACCAGCCCCATCCACTCCTTTGAAGTTCATGTTATGCTCTGCCTTCTTCCATCCTTCCTTCCTGTCATTTATCAACTTTGTGTCTCTGAGGAGTTCAGGTAATAGTCAACTGGTCAACCTCAGCTCCTGCCATGCCATGGGTTACATTGTTACCCATAGTGCCTCTCTTCTTCAGTGACTTAATCTTAATCTCCTTTAGATTTGTCATTCTCAGTACACCCTATCTTCATCCCTATTATGACATCCAGTGCCTAGACACCACCATTTTTTTCTAGGTTCATCAGTTCCCTCCTGGCCTTACTTTTTTTTTGCCTACCTAAATGTCACTCTTCCAGTCCTCTTAGCTCTTCACCCCTATATTTCTCCTACAACCCATCTCTTCACTCTTCTGACTAGAAAGTGACATTCGTGCAGATTGCCTCACCAGAGTCTGCTCATTCATTTTTATTCTTGTCTTTGGTTGGCTCCCTTTGCCACCCTGTCAGCAGTCAGACAGATCTTTGCCCCCTCCTCAACCTTCTGCCTACATCCTGCCCCCTCCACTCCTGGAGATGGCTTTTCTAACCTCCTTCACTGAGAAAGCAGAAGCCAATGGGCGTGAACTGTACTTTTATACTCATTTCTGTCTCCTCTATCTTGCCTCCCATCCTCCACCCCCATGTACACTACTCACCTCCTTTCTTCTCTTCTCAGAGGAAGTGAATCTCTCCTCCTGTTCAGCCCCCCAGTGAATCTCTCCTCCTGTTCAGCCCCCCATTGTCCGAGCTCCCTCATCATCTCTCATCTGTTACTCCCCTTAGCTAGATCCATGTCCGAAGCCAAGAAACACATTCCAGTCTGTCCCATCCCCATCCAGATCTCTTCAAGGAAAAAACAAATCCTTTGACTTATTTTATACCAGTGGTTCTCAACCTTCCTAATGCCGCGACACAGTTCCTCATGTTGTGGTGACCCCCAACCATAAAATTATTTTCGTTGCTACTTCATAACTGTAATTTTGCTACTGTTATGAATCGTAATGTAAATATCTGATATGCAGGATGTATTTTCATTGTTACAAATTGAACATAATTAAAGCATAGTGATTAATCACAAAAACAATATGTAATTATATATGTGTTTTCCGATGGTCTTAGGCGACCCCTGTGAAAGGGTCGTTCGACCCTCAAAGGGGTCGAGACCCACAGGTTGAGAACCACTGTTTTATACACTGACATGTATATCCCCACCTTCACCTTCCCTCCCTTTTCCCCTTCTCATCCAGGTTTCACCAAGCCTCTCCTTCACTCTCTAGCCCATTCCATTTGTCTTCTGTTCCTATCATCCTGCTGACATGGTGACTTCCTAATTCCCAAGTCCAATCCACTCACCTCTTCCTGCCTCTCCAGCCATTCCTTCTCAGTGTCCTATCTCTGCTTCCTCTCCCAGCCCCTCACATGCTGTTGGCTCTCAGGGTTTCACCCTTGGCCACCCTCTCTTTGTACCCTGATTAAGCTCATATATTCCACCCATTGGGGGATGATTCCCAAGGTCCTAAATCTCTTTGAGTCCCACCTCTCAGTTGAACTTCCAACTAGTATAGCCAACCTGCAGATATCCAACATTTGTCACACCAAAATTGAATTCATCGTCTTTCCTTATAAATCTTCTTCTGTTGCAGTCAGTGGTGCCACCATCTACCCAGACGCCCAAGCAAAAAACTGGTATTCCAGTTGAATTGCTCTTCCTCCTTTATCCATTAGAGCTAATCAGTTAGAGTCCTTGAAGTCTGCGTCACCAACATTTCTTTGAATAGTCACTTGTTTCCTTCTCCACAACCACTGCATTAGTCAAGATCTTTATCATCCCTCCCTTGGACTATTATAGTAGCCTCTTCAATAGTCTGCCCACCTTACTCATGGTTCCCTTTACTCCATCCTTTATGCCTTCCATTTTTCACCCAAATACATTAATATTTGCCTAAAATGGCCATGTCTAAGACTATATTCCCATTTTTTAAGGGTTGCATTGTAGGCTTTAGTCAAGAGCATTTGTAAGATGGGAGGCCCTCAGGTCACCCATAGTTCTCCTGCCTGACTCCCTTTTGCTCCACTTCATCACTGAGCAGCTCTACAGATGGTTCTGGAAGACATAAGAATACATTTAACATAATCCACTTTCTTTGGTTTTGATGATAGAGAGCCCCCCATGGCTTTGGACACTTTTTCTAAACCTGGATATATCCTAGAACATTGGTCTTCTCCTCTCTTCTCTCTTCTCTCTCTCTGTCCCCACAATCTGCTCAAAGCGTGCTCCCTTCTCCCCAGAAAGATGCACACGTGCAAACACGATTTGGCATGAGTGCCAGGGTTTTCACTGAGCCCCTGAAGCCCATCCATGGGGTGATGGCTCTTGTTTGTGGGCAAATCTAAACAGTCTCCAGATCATCCACTGGTTTCCATCTAAAACCAAGAGGAAGAGTCATTTGATTTCCCAAGACATTTTGAAAACTCCTGGAGCATTTTTATAGCACATTTTGGAATATAATGACGTCTCCTCCAATGACACTTTGAACATTGTCTGACTAAAACGCTAAAAACAATTTCAAACTTGCATTTCTTGGCTCAGTGGAGTCAAGTTTCTCCATACCCACAGCCTCTATAGAAGCTGCTCGGAACCACTTCGTTTCTCACCCGATTTCCAAGCCTGACTCCCCCGTCGGCTGTCAGGCTGTGACTGCTTTTCCTCTCTTCCTTGGTCATTTCAGAAGCCTCCCCAGGACCCTAGCCTCTGAACCCTCTCCTGCACAACTCAGGCCAGCACCCGCTCTGCTGGCCCAGCAGCCCAGGGAGGAGGCAAAAAGGAGCAGGCACCCAGGCCCTGGCCTCCCTTCGGGGCCTTTTGTAGGGTGAGAGCCTATGTCAGGGACACTCCACATCTTCAAGTGAGTCTAAGCTTCCTCTTCTGCAGTCCAGCGGCTGGCCAATGAGGTAACAGCGGGGATTGACCTTCCCTGCCCACAGAATGTGCCGTTTCCACAGGGGACATGAGGGCATGAGGTGATGACTCTACCCCAGGCGTGGGGTGGGTCTTCAGCAGCCCACACCCCCGGCACTGGGCACGAAGAGGGCCGCCTCCTTACTTAGCATCCAGCACATGCCCGAGTTCACAGGCCTCTCCTTGGGGTTCCTGTCGTCACTCTCTCTTCCTTGGCACAGCTTCTCTCCTGCTCTCGAAGCCCAAGCTAGTCCACCGTCCTCTCTCTGGATTATCCAATTCGTTTGCTCTCTTGCCAGGCTCCCTCCTTAAATTTCTTGCCCAATGGAAGCTCTCCTGCTCCTTGGTCTCCCTGGAAGTCTTCAAAGCCCCCCTTGCCCCAGGAGGCCCCTTTGTGTCTGGGTTCCTTCCACCTCCAACCCCCACCCCTCACCTCCAACTCTTAACCTTTCTGAGTGTCCCTGCTGATTCCCAATGGCACTCACCTTCCTCGCTCTCCCTCCCATCCTGTGTGCCGTGGGAACAGCCAGCTACAAAGACTTCATTGGCCTGAACTGTGAGGGAATGCTCTCATGCGCTCCACTCTTTCCCACCTCAGCACAGCTTTCCAGGGTCACATTTCCAGGGGCCCCTGAGGCTGGGAGGATTTAGATCCACTGAAAAATGCTAACCCTCAGCGTTCGGCGGTGTTGGAAATGTTTGGCAGTCCCTCCCATGTCTGATGTGACAAACACTGTGTAGAGATGCCCGGAGAGAAGCCTTTAATGCTTGTATTGTGTTTTAACTTGCTTTCCTTTGGAGGCAGGGAATTGTCAAGTAAGTACTCACAGCACCCTGCCAAAGCGGTGTTCGCTGAGCATCCAGCGCTAAGCGTTCACGCAGAGCCCACCTCCGCCAGGGGTCTAGACTCAGTCCGCTGAGTTTGCCACTACGCAGGTGTCTCCCTTTTGCCCCCTCACCTTCGGTGTTGAGGCGATGCAGCTGTAAACATGTGCTTGTGAATACGAAGGAACATTCTGAGATTGCTTTACTTTTCTGTTTTTAACTGAAAATCAAGGTGAAAAAAAGCATCCTCGGGGTTGCCGCTGCGTGTGTACATATATATATATACAGTCTAATGTATATATTAATACACAGTGTCTGTGCTTGTATGCATACTCTATACACACTGTATAATATGTGCCATATTATACAACCCTGTGTACCCTGAAGACCAGCCCTGCGTTGAATCTCAGATTCTGCCCTATGAACCATGCTGCAGTCCCAGCGTCCCCGTGCGCCCATCTCAGACCCTGGCTTGCTTTTGTCATCAATGAAACCTTCTTAGGGGAAAGAAGAAACCCACGGATTTCATTTGAAAGTCCCACTAAAACAGAAGAAAGAGCAGATGTCCTGGGAAGTGATAATTAGTGTGCAGGAAGTGTCTCATTGCGAGAACTGGCAAGCCCCGGCCTCCTGGTTTCGCCCCATTTGGCGGCGATGACGTCAGCCGGGGGTGTCACTTTGCAGAGATGTGCTCGCTACCCGTTCTTCGGTGCTGATGATAATACCATGGGATCCAGCGATCATGTATGGTTACATAACATGTTTTGATTGAAGAGTTTCTGAGAAAATAAAGGTAGCTTGTTTGTTTTCCCCCCCGGCACAGAGATGCAAGCCGTTCCAGCAGGCAAGCTGCCCTACCAAGAAACACGGGGAATTATTAGGCTAAATTATGAGTTGA
Source organism: Myotis lucifugus (assembly GCF_000147115.1). Classification (NCBI taxonomy): domain Eukaryota; kingdom Metazoa; phylum Chordata; class Mammalia; order Chiroptera; family Vespertilionidae; genus Myotis; species Myotis lucifugus. The sequence goes on along the minus strand of NW_005871054.1, from coordinate 7,380,214 downwards.
ACTTGATTCGAAAACAAAGCATCCATTGTGCATAACGCCCAGTGCCATCCAGGAGGACGGGGTTGTTTTTCTGACAAACGCTTGTCCCCAGCACACTCGCAAACCAGCAGCGTCCCCAGGCGCATTCGCAAGGCCCCGGAGAGCGCGTGGGAAGCATTGACAAGGCTTCCTTTTTTCTCCCCGTTCTGTAGGCGCTTTAGTGCAGAGTTTGCCCAGAGACGCCAGGGTATGAGCTTTCTGAATTTGTAGACGGGTGCACTCTTTCATTTGTTTTAGTTCTTTGCTGGCATGCCCGGGAAGCATGGTTTGTGCCACACAGGAATGTCTGTTCACTTGGAAAGTGCTTGTGCATGAATGAGGTGCTTGCTAATGCGACTCTAAACTGTACTAAGTTTCTCACTTGGCTTTGTTTGCTGCTTCCAAGGGGATCAAGGTAATCCTTTCTCTTCACCTAACCCAAGAGCAATAACTAATGGATTCGGAACGTGCGGCGGTGCTGGTGCGGGTCTCCCCTACCCATCCGTGGTTTCCCAAACTCCAATAGGTCGATTTAAAGGAGCCCCAGGTTACCCAAAATTGGCCGAGAATCCATGAGGGCTCACCCATGATAAAATCTCCTAAGTAAGTGGAGAGGCCCAGATCTCCAAAACTGAGGAGGGAAAAGCAACCTCTGCTGTGAAGGTAGCAGTGGAACTAGACCAGAGCCTGCGGGATGGAGCAGGGTGGTTCTCTGTTTTTGACCCCTTGCTTCCTGCTGGCCCTCTTGTGTGGTGAGAATCACCTGAGGCCATGGCTCCCAGGCCGGGCTGGTGAGTCCCACTGCTCCCCATGCTGTGATTTTCACTACCTAACTCTGAACGATTTTGATGGGTCCTGTCTGAAAATGGCGGAAGCACGGCCTCTACCTTCTCAAGCTCAGGCTCCTCTTTTGGTGTTAAAGTCAGCCATTGGCTCACGTGGATTTCCCAGCCCCTGGGAGGGAGGGACTGACCCCCGATGACCACCTCAGTGCCTGCGAACCGAGGTCCCATCATGCAGGACCCTTAATGTCAGAAGCTTTTCAGGGGGTGGGTGGAGGTGGGCAAGGGGGGAGGACTGAATAAGCCTAGGTGGAGGGTCCTCTGAGGGGGTGGGGGGAGAAAGGAGCCACGCCCAACAAGCAAGCTTGCTGCCTTTGGTCAACACTGTTTCTCCTGGCCACTCTCTGTTCCAGACCGCCCGTCAGCAGAGCAGCTCCCCAGCCTGAGAAACTCCAGAAGAACAACATCACCAAGAAAAAGAAACTGGTTGAGGTGAGGAGGTTAAACACTTGCGTTTAACCGGATATTGATGTTCTGACACCTGGCGGACATCATCTGCAGGTCCCTTCAAGGGAACCTGGATGGATCCAATGGGTCTCGTTCCTTCTCCCTCCTACACAGCATTGTGTTCCCCATCCCACTGTCACATTCCCTCAGCCCTGCCTCTGGTCCTATCAGTACTAACTTCAGAATGTCCCATGTCCTTCAAATCTGGTTCCTTTTTCCTATACTGGGTACCCCTAGGGGAGAGCGGGAGTTTATTCACTGTCTGTTTTTTGAGCACTCACCCTGCACCGGGTACTATGCTTCACACCTAGGGGGTAAGTACTTTCATTGTTTCCATTTTGCAAATGAGCACATGAGCTCAGGGCATTTCAGTGACCTGTTAGGCCCCCTGCCCAAGGTCACCAAGCCAGTAAGTGGCGAGGGGTGTGGACTCAGTGGTTGAGACTTGGGATGGTGGCGCTGGTAACCACCTGTTTTCTGGGCGAGGCCTCCTAATGTTCTTCCTGTCTTTGGACCCCCGTCCCTCTCATGCCCTGATGCCCTATCAGCTCTTTGAAAGATAACTTCACGTTTCACCCTGGCGTTGAGACCCAGTTGATTCCCACATCCCGGCCGATTGGGATTCAAATGAATGGGTTCAGAACTTTACCAGGCGCTACCGTTCAAGCTCATCTCCTGTCATTCTCACTGTAACATAAGTCTCCGCTCCCACCCCTATTGCCTAGTGGTCCTGAAGCTGCCTTGGGCTTTTACGCCCCTGATTAGAACGTCTCAAGCCCCATTCAGATTGGAAGCTCCTCCTCCTCCTGCCCTAAACCTTGGTCCTTCCAGGCTCTTTGCTGACGTCTTCTCTTTCCTGATGCTCTTCACTCTGAACCCTCCTGCACCCAGCCTGCTCCCTGCCACACACCCTGCTGCCATTATTTGTGGCTCAGTGGTCTCCCGTACTGGACTTTGAACTCATGGAGGCCAGAAAAATCCATCTTCAAACTTATTGGAAAAGGAGTTCACTGGGGGGATTTCTCATGGAACCCAGCACAGGTCAGGAAATACACCCGAGCTTCAGTAGAGACCAGATCCAGGAGCTGAAAAGCCATCATCAGCCAAGATGGTGCCTTCGTCTACCCAACTGTGTGTCTGACTCAGTCTCCTCTTTTTCTGCAGACTTTTTTAACTGCTTTGGTGGACTTTGGGAGAAGTCCACTAAATTCCTGGGAGAAACCATGTGATTGGCCCAGCTTGAGTCAGTTGTCCACTAGGACTGGGGGTTACATAATTACACACACATAGTTCTGGGAAACACAAGGGGGTGAGGGTGGGGGTGGCGGGGGAGAGACTGAGGGCTGGGCAGACATTCAGTAAGTTAAAAGGAGGAGAAGACGAGAGATATTTTTAAAAGCAAAATCATAAAGATAGGAACACTCATGGTACATGGCTAACTAGATAAGTCAGCCTGAGCAAGGAGTACAGGAGATGTGTGTAGGGGCTCATTGTGCCAACGTAAGGAATTTGGGCTTTTCCCCATAGGCAGTGAGAGTTAGCAGATGCTGTTGAGTAAGGACATGGTGTGGTGCTTTAGGAGAATTAATCTGATGTCCGAAATTGGTGAGCTTTGGAGAAAGAAAAGGCCAGAATCAGAGATCATGGAAAAATGGAACTCACCTCTTCTTACTCATTTCCCACCAACCAGCATCGCGCCTGGCACAGAGGCACTGCCAACAATACATGTGCGTCAGATTGAATTAGGAGCTCGTCTGATCCAACTCAGCCACTGCTCTTTGTCATGGGAGACAAGACAGGAAGAAGAGAAAGACTGTAAACCCAGAACAGTATCTAGTTGTTGAGAAAAAAAAATGCAAATTCTGTAGAAACTTTGTAGGGCGTGCACCCAGCAACAGAATGAGCGTGGCATTTGCCTCCCTGTTCTGCTCTGCCAGGCCCAGCTGTGTGTGTGGGAATCAGAGCAAATCTCGGAGCCACCATTCAGCTCCCCTACGAGTGCCTGCCAAGGCGCAGACAGACGTCTAGGTAACCTTTATAGGGCATCAAACCCATAGACTTTGGCTCACCTGAGGAGCTGGGAAGCAAATCTAGTTTGTTTAGAAAACTCACTATAATTCTAGGTGTTAGCCTGTGCCCCTAGCATTCCAGGCAGTTAAAAAAAAGGGGGATGGGGTGGGGGGCTGCATTTTATCCGCAGCTGGACAAGCAGCAGAATGTTTTTAGCGCGAGGTTGGCTGTTTCCCGGGCCCTGCAGTCCCATGAGAGGCATGGCTGCGCCTGCAGTGCGGGCTGTGCCTCTAAGGGCCGCTTTCATCTCTGTGTGGGGGTGTAGGAGCTGGCTCTCGACCACGTGTTTGGCTACCGAGGATTTGACTGTCGCAATAACCTGCATTACCTGAACGAGGGTGCCGACATCATCTTCCACACCGCGGCGGCCGGCGTCGTCCAGAACCTCTCCACAGGTGACCGAGCCCCGAGAAACCGCCTCTGACTACAGGCCTTTGTTTTAGCCTTTCTGTGCACGGGCCCACATTTAGGTGCCCCACAGCGTAAGCATCCTCTTCCCTTTAAAGCCATTCCTCTATTCCAGACTGGTATCCTTTAGTCCTAGAAAATGGGCAGGCTCATGCTAGAAGTGTCAAATGTGTCAAGGTCAGGAGAGGTGTCCAAGGTGCTATCAGCTCCCGGGAGGCTGACAGGGATGGAGAGAAGCCAGAAAGAGGGCGTGGGGAATAGAGAGATTCCAAGGCCTAGGGGAGCTTTCCTCACTCATTTTTAACTGTGACCAATTTTTTAGCAGCTCAGATTTTCAAGTTTTGCTTGTTGTGACGATGTAGCTAGGTTTACAGTGAGAATGAGAATACTTAAACACTAAACAAAAATACCCAAAACTTAACTATATGACTCTTACATTAAAAAGTTTAAAAAGAGACACAAAGTGCAAAAAGAATTCTTCAGAAATTAATTTAATAGACACCCATAGCTTTACCACCAGATTTACATGTTAATATTTTGCCTTATTTGCTTCATATCTTAAAACCTTTTATTGCTTTTCAAATTTTTATGTTCTTCCCAATTGGTGTAGTTGCCCATGCATAGGTTTTTAGGCAGTGAAATCACTGGGCACATAGTGACTTGTCTTTTGGGGGGGAAGGAGGGCCTTGAAATTTTCTGTGAATTTTCTCCATTTTCTAGCCTCTCGTTCTTATTTTAATAGTGATGTGCTGTTTCCTTGTATGTCAATCATTCACCTTCCATTCCCAGGCATGAGGGTAGGTTTACAGTGGCCACTTTGACCATCAGCCTCCTCATTCTGGACTCTGGAAGCCCCTGCACTTGGACTGTGCTCTGGGCCCACACGGGACAGCAGGAAGGATCGAATGGAGCTGACGTGTGTTACATAAGACACCAGCTCCTCTCTCAGATCGGAAACAGACTATGTACATGTGAAAAGTGATCTCCTGTCTCCCCAGGGCTGATTCATTTCACAGGGCATTTCCAAAGACGCCGCACGGAGCTGTGGGCTGGCCCTGAGGTCTTCAGGCTCCCCCGCTCACCCTCCACGTCTCTCTCCCAGGGAGCCAGAGCTTCTACCTGGAGCACACGGACGACATCCTCTGCCTCACGGTGAACCAGCACCCCAAGTACAGGAACGTGGTGGCCACCAGCCAGATAGGTAGGCGGGTCCTGGTGCAGCCGAGCTCCTCCACGCTGAGCAGGAATGTTGGGAGAGGGCAGGGTGGGTCACTGACGCCCACCCCTTCTTGTTGACGTTGCTGTTGATTTTTTGAGCCCCGAATGCCTCTGAGTTGCTTGGGTTAACACATCCAGTGATTGGCGGTTCTGAGGAACTATAAAGTCAGACCATAGCTGATTTCCCGATCACTGCATGCCCCCGTCCCTGTGGACCGGTGAGATTTTTCAAACCCAGGGGATCAAATGAAGAGCCTCCTGTCTGAAGCCTGGTGGTTGTGCTTGGTCAGGAGAGAGTCCGGTGTGTGTCCCCGGGTCTTCTGTGCCTGGGAAACTGCCAATGACCAATGGGAACTGACTCACGTTTGTGAAAAGCATGTGTGTGTGTTTTTTAGCTTTGTCATCTCAAGGCAGTTTTTACAAACATACCTTCCTGCTTGTCTTCATTGAGCCATGTCCATTTTTACATTTAATTTGAAACTTTCTGATGCTGGTGCTGAGTGCTTCACTATTTGAAACGTGACTGACTTTAGCTGTTGTTTTCCCCCGACGCTTCCTCATTGCCATTGCCCACCTAACGCAGGTGACCTTGCGGAGACCCCAGGTAAGGCTGTTCCATCGTGAGTAGTTTGCACAGCAAAGTCATGCCGCTGCGTCATGTTTGCTGGTTGTATCTGGCTGAGTCGCAGATACAAAGCGTTGACCTCATCCGTCTCCTTCTTGCGACCCCTCCACCGGTGTGCGCGTTGGGCGTACGTGCCCTTAGTCCCTGTCTCTACGAGCCCAGCAGATGCTTGCTGTTGTCTTCGCCTCTGGCAGGTCAGGCTGTAGGTCCCTCAGGCCCAGTCGCCGAAAGGCCCCTGAACGCTGGTCTTAAAGACTTTTACACGAACGCAGGTGTTGCCTTGTCTCGGCCGTTCTCCAGCCTGAGCTCTCTGTCATGCCTCCCGCATGCAGGAACAACACCTTCCATCCACGTCTGGGACGCCATGACCAAGCACACCCTCTCCATGCTGCGGTGCTTCCACTCAAAGGGAGTGAATTACATCAACTTCAGCGCAACCGGGAAGCTGCTGGTGTCGGTGGGCGTGGACCCCGAGCACACCATCACCGTCTGGCGCTGGCAGGAAGGTAACCGAAACAGGGCTTTCTGTCCATGCGGGGGGCGCGCTTGCGGCCTGGGCTGGGCTCGATCTGCCTCCCTGCCAAGCCCAGGAGGCCCGGCCGCTGGGGCAGCAGATCCCAGGGCTCTTGGGATCCTGGAGAAGCTGCCCATTGGACGCTCTGGGTCCTGGACCCCACGGCAGAGAGGGCT
>NW_005871054.1:7307826-7373668 GCF_000147115.1 Myotis lucifugus | reverse complement strand
CCTCCTCCCTTTCTATCCTACCGACTTCTGACCCAACCTTCCTCCTCCTCAGCGTTCCTTCTGGCGGCTCCTGGATTCTGTAGCAGCCTCTGCACCTCGGTTCTTTTACATTTTAACTTTTTTGAAATGGGGATTCATCTTATAATCAAGGTTCACATTTAATTTAGCCATTTAGTTTTCCTTCTTTCTTTCTTTCCTTTTCCTCTCCCCCTCCCCGCCCCCCCCCCCCCCCCCACACACACACACAACGGGAGAGGCTGCTACTAAAGCTGTGCAATTTTCCAAGCATGTTCTCAGGCTGGCAAAAGCAGGTCTAATTAGTTAGGACGTTAATGAGGTCTGTCTCCAGCCAGGCAGCCCGTATCTGGGGCGCATGAAGCCAGGCACGCACAGGGGGGCACATCTCCAGTCGAGGCTTCTGGAGTCCCATTATCTCAGCCTCTTCCCATGGGAGGGGCTGTGGCCGGGGGCTATGAAGAGAGGAGCACAGCCAGAGGAGCATCCCAATCCCTCCTGAGCCCCCACGTGAGGAAACGAGGCTGGGACCTGCAGATGTTTATGAGAAGACTCAACCATCACATTCCCTCCATTTCCCATTTTCTTATTCATTCATACTAGAGGGCTGATGCATGAAGATTCGTGCAATAATAGGCCTTCCTTCCCCTGGCTGCTTGCACCGCCTTCACTCTGGCCAGAGCCGCCTTTCCGCCTCTCGCCTTGTGTCAATTTGCATATTCCCTCCTTATTGACTGTGGGCACGCCATCTTCGTTGCGAAGTTACGGTCAATTTGCATATTCTGTCTTTATTAGATAAGATACTGTGTCCAAACGGCCCCATCCTCTGGACCTTGGGGATGCAGGTTCATTCCTCATAATGTTGTGGCCAGCTGATTAAATAGACGAATGAGTCAATTTCCATCCTCTGCTTGAACACTTTCAAGGATGTGGCCCTTGTCACTTCCCAAGGCAGCCACTTCCTCTCAGAAAGCTCCACTAAGCCCTTTCCTCTGTGAGGTCGTAAGTTGCTGCGAAATGCCTTTCTTCTGCAAGACTGACTCTACACTCTGCGGTAGCCAAGTCCAAGTCTATTCCTCATGCCTAGAAAGAAAGTTACATCTGCCCCTATACACAGTCCTGGCTTTTTCAGCTCCGGCTCGCTCTCCTCACTCCCCTGTCTGTCCCCAGCACAGACTCTTGCTCACTGGGCCCCTTCTGACCTGCAGAGGGAGAATCAGTGGAGCCAGGACTTTTAAACAAGCTCCCAGGAACAGGAGAGGCCTTCTCTTTGGTAACTTGCTCCCATTGTTTTTGCTGGAACCAGCACTTGGGTCTCTACAGAGGCTCTGAGCCAGAGATAATATTGAAGGACCTCTCACCAACCACCAGCTCTTCTGAGCTGATTGCGGAAGGTTTTTCCTTCACTTAAGTCTTGCTTACAGATAAAGTGTTTTCCCAGAGGTTTATGTACATTTTTGTGATCATTAGGGAGCATATAATTCATTCCTTATTTGTTAAATAATTTGTGGAACTCTTGGCGGGGTGTGTGTGTGTGTATGAGAGAGAGAGAGAGAGAGAGAGAGAGAGAGAGAGAGAGAGAGAGAGAGAGAGAGAGAGAGAGAATGAATATACAAAGTAAAGTAGAGGAAAAAATGAGCTTATTATATGAACTGCGTGTTGTCAGCTCCTAGATGCTTGTAAGAAATTTGCTCTGAGCGACCTAGAAGCCAGTGCCCAGAGGGAGGCAGGCATCGCCACAATAGAAGTGTGCGTGAGATCACCAGGAAAAAACAAACAGTGGCTTAGAGGAAAGGTGTATCTTACTGTTGTTTCATTTTGCATTTCCCCCGTGACTCCTGAGCTCTTCCTTTTCCCATCACTTTTGACTGCCTGTATATTGCTTCTTCTGTTCTTTATGGATTCTTAATGTTAAGTCTTGGTCTCATAAGTTTTGCAGTGTTTTTCTCCCACTCTGTTGTTTGTCTTGTAACTTATTTTATAGTATCCTTGGGTACCGTTTGGGCCCAAGGTAGATAGGGGGTATTACAGGAAGTTAGCATTTCTTCTGCAGAGAGAGAATTACTGCTGGTGGTGAGAGGTAACCTGTGGGCCTCCCCTTCCCTGGGAGACCATTCCTATAGGGAGTGTCTGCAGGCTGGCCTCGGTCCACCGTGCTGGAGAGCCATTATACAAACAAATAGGTGAGTGTAAGTGACCAGGAAGAGGGGAAGAAAAAATACATGTGAGTGAATAACAGGGAGAGGAGGTAAGAGGAAATTGGAACTAAAACATTCAGAGTAAGTGTAAAGAACAATAAAGGAAAGATAATAGAAGTTCAAAATAAAAGTTAAAAACTCAAGGGCTGATGGGACAAAAATAGATGAGGTTTAAAATAAGGGCTAAAAGACTAGAAGCCAAGAGATTTTAAAAGGAGCCAAAAGAGTGATGATGATGATAATAATTGTCGCTTACAGAACACTCACTGCATCAAGACTGTTCTCAAGGGCTTCGCTTATCTCCATCCTTTAAATCTGCACACTTTCAAAAATGGGCACTATTACCCTCGGTTTACAGGTGAGGAAACTGGGCACAGAGAGGCTAAATAACTGTCCAAAGTTCTGCCAATTAGTGGTGGCATTGGGATTTGATCAAGACAAAGGTTAAGTAAAACCCAGGAGGAAAAAAGAAAAACTCAAGAGACAAGTAAAAAACATAAATAAATGGAATTGAGGATAAAACTAGTAATTAAATGTAAAAGGTAAAGGAATGTAAACCTAAAAACCATAAAGAAAAGGGACCTTTGCCCTCGCCGGTTTGGCTCACTGGATAGAGCGTCGGCCTGGGGACTGAAGAGTCCCGGGTTCGATTCTGGTCAAGGGCATGTACCAAGGGCAGCTGATTGATGCTTCTCTCTCATTGATGTTTCTAACTCTCTATCCCTCTTCCTTCCTCTGTAAAAAATCAATAAAATATATTTTTTTAAAAAAAGAAAAGAAAAAAAAGGGACCTTTAAAAATAAAATAAAAGCAGAGAGTCTTGGCGAGAGGCTGTCTGAGAGAACGTGAGTCTCGGCGACACTCGGGGAGGGTCCCTCTTCCTGTGGGGGTGAACCTTGGTGACGATGAGGGACAGGGATGCCCCTAAGCCGTTTTGCCCTTTTCTCTGGAAGCTTCCACCTCCCAGGCTGTCCTTTCCTGCTGTGTTCACAGGTGCCTGGACGTGGCTGTGGGGGTGGAGTCAGGGATTGTGTTAGCAGCCCCTGCTGTTCTGGAAATTTCCCTGACACAGCCTCTCTTTCCCACGGTGTCTGACGAGGGCAGGGGGCAGTTAGAGAAGAAAGGACACTGCAGGGTGCCCGGGTTTGCTGGGATGGAGAGCCCCCCTGACCTGCAGCGCCAGCCTGGCCGGGGCTCAGCAGGGCCCCTCACTGGACTCTCTCATCCACGCAGGGGCCAAGGTCGCCAGCCGAGGGGGTCACCTGGAGCGCATATTCGTGGTGGAATTTCGCCCGGATTCGGACACGCAGTTTGTGTCTGTTGGGGTCAAACACATGAAGTTCTGGACCCTGGCAGGCAGCGCCCTCCTGTATAAGAAAGGGGTCATCGGGTCCATGGAGGCTGCCAAGATGCAGACGATGCTCTCCGTGGCCTTCGGTGCTGTGAGTCCCAGCAGAGCTTCCCGAGGGGCCCTGAGCCCCTGGGCATGGAGTGGGGGGCGAGGGGCCGGGGAGTGGAGAAGGAATATGGCCAAGAAGCTGCAAACAAGAAAGCTGTTTCCACAAGATCAGCTTTATTGGCATTTTGCCATCGCTGTTCCCTTTCCTTAGCACCGATGGGTGGGCAGAAGGTTCATGATTCCAGAGGCAGACGGGCTTGGAAGCCTGTGGGGCCTGGGTTAGACAGCCGCAGAGGAGGTGGGTTCGTTTCTACCACCGAGAGCATCCCTTTTCAGCCCTTGTGCACCACAAATTCCCCCAACTGGCATCCTTAAGTGGGCTGTAGGGTGCCCTCAGCCAACTGGCACGATCCCCTGGGGACATCCTGGGACACAGCCCACGGGCCCTCCAGCTGTGGGTGTGCCCACCTCCTGGATGAGCCAGGAGAGCGTGCTCTCAGGTGGAGCCCCGCCCGCCGCCCCGTCCCCTTGGCCTTGCTCGCAGAATGGAAGTTCACTCCATGCAGAGCCGTGCTCCGTGGGGAAGCCAAGCCCCACAGTAACTCATAGACTGACTTTCAGGCCAGGTGATGTATCATGTGCTTCCCGTGACTGCCTGCAAACTCCTTTGCCTTTTCTTAGCCCAGAAGGTCAGATCCAGGGCATGTTTCCACTTCTCCGCTCGGGTTCCTAACCGAGGAGCAGGTGTCTCTGGAGGGGAAGGGGGGGGGGTGGCTGTGAGGGCTGCTGTGCCTGTCCTGGTGTGGACGGTGTCCCTTTGTTTGCAGAACAACCTCACGTTCACGGGTGCCATCAATGGAGACGTCTACGTGTGGAAGGACCACTTCCTCATCCGGCTGGTGGCCAAGGCTCACACGGGGCCCGTCTTCACCATGTACACGACCCTTCGGGACGGACTCATCGTGACCGGCGGCAAAGAGCGGCCGTAAGCCAGAGCTCCTCTGGGAACACATGTTTAGTTGAGTTGAGTTTTGTTTTGGGAAGAGACTGAGAGAAGCATCTACAATTTGGAGAAAATGCAGATTTTCGTTCTCCTATCTTTGCTGCATCAGGGAGATCAGTCTGCCGTCTCTCCAAGGGTCACCGCCTCTGGAAGGGAGGCTGCTGAACGGTGGCTTAACAACCTAACAACCCGAGCGGTGTTCTCGCACAGACCCGCGTGGCTTTGCTGTGCATAAAGGGTCCCTCTCGGTAGCTCTGAGGGAGAAGAGATGAAGGAGAAGTGAGAATGGAGAGAGAGGTTCCAGTGGGGACAGGAAAGTTGTGAAAATGAAGCAGAAAAACGGGAGAAACACGAACACTATGTTTGACTTAATGAAAAGTTTGATTTTCTAGATTACAATGCTCTTTCCTTCCAAGATCATGGCATTGGAAGGCATTTTAGGAAATCTTCTCATTCAAGGGGTTGTGCTGGCCCGTCACCAGGGCCTAAGGGAGGGCCAGCCTGGAGGGTCCGTCCTCCTGGGCTCTGGTGGAGTGACCATAAGGAGGTGCCAGGGAGAGAGGGCAGTGAGGGTCACGGGAGGTCTGAGGACAGGGCCTGACATGCTGAGTTCCTCTTGATCTTTATAGGACCAAAGAAGGAGGTGCTGTGAAACTGTGGGACCAGGAGATGAGGCGCTGCCGAGCCTTCCAGCTGGAGACGGGGCAGCTGGTGGAGTGTGTGCGCTCCGTGTGCCGCGGCAAAGTGAGCCGGCTGGTCTCTGCTGGGGCCGGGAGGAGGGGCGGGGTCCAAGTGAGAGTTAGCTCAGCACCTTCCAGTTAAACAGTGGAAACGAGAAGCAACCTGCATTTATTTGGCATCAAAAAACTGCGATTTGGGGAGCACACATTGAGGCAGAACCAGATAGTGTCCTGATTTCGGGGTGAAAGCAAGGGGTTTTTATGAGAAAAGACAAAGGAATAATTACGTGAGAAGAAGAAAGAACTGTTGGTGCTAACAAGCTGAGCTACTCTTCGCTGTACATGAGGGGTTACTGGTTTTGTCTTAGGACAGAAAGTCCATATCGCAGTCCTTGTGAGAATGCCCACTTTCCTGCTGGCCTCACAAACAGTTGTTTGTAAAACAGTGTTGGTTTTAGTCCAGCCCCGAGGTCTGGCCCAGTCAACCACCATGCTGCTGGCTCTATGAATTTGACTACTACTCCAGGTAGTCCATAGGGGTGGGATGGTACAGTATTTGTCCTTTTTCTAATAGTGTTTTGATTACAACAGGGAAAAATTCTAGTGGGGACCAAAGATGGAGAAATCATTGAAGTTGGTGAGAAAAATGCTGCTTCCAACATCCTGATTGACGGACACATGGAGGGCGAGATCTGGGGCCTGGCCACACACCCGTCCAAGGACATCTTCATCTCTGCCAGCAACGACGGCACAGCCCGCATCTGGGACCTGGCTGACAAGGTGAGGGGCCCAGTCTGCCAGGCTCCAGTGCCCACGTGTGGGCCTTGCAGAGTAGTGAGGAGGGGTCGGGCCAGGGAGTGGGTGGGGGATGGGGCCGAATATGAGATCAGTAATTTGGTTAGCCTAATAACAAGTCCCATTCACACACACTCAGTCTTTTAGCTGTATATCTGCCTACAAATATTTATTCATAGTAGGAATAATCTAAGTGAGAATGATTATTCTCTTGTCATGAAAGAACCCACAAAACCTAAACATAAATAAGTAAATAAATAACGGAGATGAGAAATCATCTTCCCTGGACAAGAAGATTAAAAATGATATCAAATGTCAAATGTTCCCAAATGGAACATTTCAATCAAAATCCCCACAAAGCTTCTCTTAGAGTTTGGAACAAACAAAATATTATAAAATGATTTTTAAAAAATTCATCTGGAGTAAAAATCCAAAATAGCAAAGAATAGTCTCAGGTGGGGGAGGGGGGGAGGTAATGTTACCAAGCCTTGTCTAATATTAAAACAATTACTTAAGTCTCTAATAATTAAAATACTTGGTTTCATTACAAAGTGGCTAGTAATGAAATAAGTTTGAGTCCTGTCTTCAGTGCACCGACCAGAGAACAGACACGCAGGAGCCTAAGCGTGGCCGTCACCTCATCAGCTCACAGTGCTTGCGATGCTGATGGTAACAGCATCTATCACTTACTACCTACTCCGTACCAGGTGCTTCATGCACCCTATTACTCATGCTTACAGTAACCTTGCAAGATCAATATTAATATCACTTGTTTTTCTAACGGGAAACTGGAGAAGTCACTAACCTGAACACACCCAGCTAGTGAGAGCCACGATTCAGGATCTGAACTAACAGGTGCTATGTCGCAAACTCACCTGAACAATAGTAGTCAGCCATCTGCGGCTGGAGGGTCAAGGTCGGCCTGCTGCCTGTTGCTACAAATTAAGTCCCGCTTTCGTTAATGTGGCGTCTGGGGCTGCCTTTGTGTTACAACAGCAGCGTTGAATGGGTGTGAGAGACCACGTGGACCCCAAAGCCTAATATACTTACTTCCAAACCATTTACAGAGAAAGTTTGCCAGCGCCCCTGCCCTAAAGCAGGTCATCTCTCAAGCTGTTCTAATCAAAACTTACTGCCCACCTAGCGACTCAGGGACAGAAGCTAGAAGCAAGCGCTTTGAAGGCCCACATGGTAGCAGAGGCAGCCTGGCTGCTCCGGCCTGGGGGCAGGATGTCCCCTGGGGACCAGCCAGGCAGCCAAGGGCTCGGGTGCTATTACTTTGCATCAATGCAGAAGCTGCTGAACAAGGTGAACCTGGGCCACGCAGCCAGGTGTGCAGCCTACAGCCCTGACGGGGAGATGGTGGCCATTGGCATGAAGAATGGAGAGTTTGTCATCTTGCTGGTGAACAGCCTGAAAGTTTGGGGGAAAAAACGAGACCGGAAATCTGCTATCCAAGATATCAGGTACATAGCAGGTGGTCGGGGCAGGGGGGAGAAGGCAGGCATTCTCCTTCCCAGGGCTCCCCTTCCAGAAGGGCCATGGCCGGGATGAAGAACTCAGTCGGAAGAAGGTCCCTCTCCACAAGCCCCCTGTGAAAGGACACCCTCTCACACATGCGTTCTTAGACGTGTCTTTACTAAGTTCCACAAGAGTGGTGACAACTTCCTGCAAAATGCCATTCTAAGAAAGGCTGCATGCACGCATTCCCTTGCCTCCTTGGGGTTTGATGCAGAGAAATTGTTGAATTCCATAGAACGTGGGAGAAGCTAAGCACCTGTGAGTTATGAAGTGAGATCTCCCTGCCATTGAGTCAGGGAAGGCGGGTCCCAGAGCGACCTCCCGCCTGACCGGCCCCTCAGTGACCGTGCTCTGGGATGTCTTTCTCTAGGATCAGCCCAGACAGCAGATTCTTGGCCGTTGGTTCTTCTGAACACACCGTGGACTTCTATGACCTCATGCAGGGCACCAGCCTGAATCGCATCGGCTACTGCAAGGACATCCCGAGCTTTGTCATCCAGATGGACTTTTCTGCGGATGGCAGATACATCCAGGTTTGCTTCCGCTTTACTGGTGCCTGGGGCAACCGATAGTAACAGTAATAACAACAGCGGCTGATATTCACCGAGAGCTTCCTGGGTTCCGGCCTGTGCGCTGATTTATTCTTCACAGGCGCTGCGTTAGGTTCTGTTACTTCTCCCCTGTCCTATTAGAGAAGTTAAGCAGGTTGAAGAAATAGGATTTAAAGTAGTAGAGTTTCTCTTCAGTAAGAAAAGCAGGAAACACAAGCCCTAATCACCTGTGACCCTCCTCTCACCGCCTCGCCTTCAAAGCTTCCTAGTTTCTAGTTCTCAGGGACCCCCGCCCCCAAGCCTGTGTCACTTCTTATGCGTATTCATTTACATTCCAAACCCTATTGGGTCGTGTGGCCCCTCCACACTGGGACCTGGACTCCAGATCGTGGGCCAGCAGTGAGCACTCATCACGGGGTTCCGGGGGAACCGGCCAGCGGGAGGGGAGAGAGAGGGGTCCCACCTTTAAAACTTACAGTGGAAGACAGAACCATCTTCCCAGCACTCTGAACAAAGGCAGTGCGTTTGAGAGCTGACCTGGAGTTGGCTATTCATTGTGACAGGAGAGAGGACACGTTCATCATCAAATAGTTAATAACCCAGGCACCGTGGTCAGCTTTCGATGGACAGAATGGTCCTGGTCCCTGCTGTCCTGGAGCTTGCCTTGTCATGGAGAGGACGAGCACTAACCAGATCATCACAGGATGGAATCACACACACAGAATGGAAGGAGTGACTGTGTGCTGAGCAGGGCAGGGTGCCGTGGGAGCATTTAACGGGGGCTGGATTTAGATCCACTTCCTTTCTGCGAAAGTGGTATTTAGGCTGAGATCTGGAGGAGGAGTTGGAGTCAGCCAGCAAAGCGGGCCGGGAGCACTGTTCCATCTGTGGGAAGGCCCCGAGGAGGCAGATCTCCGCTCACCGGACGGCAGGAAAATCGGGGGAGGCTGGGCTGCAAGCACCCTGCAGGGGGAGAGGGCCGGGTGCAGGCAGCAGCCACTTTCTGGGAATTGATCCGTTTCTCCTGGAAGGCCCCCGGAGAAGCAGGGGTCGGTCCTAGGTGCTTCAGCAGTCACCCACAGCCGCTGCTGTCCACGAGAACACGGGTCTTACTTCCGGGCAAAGGACCTCGGTTCTGTGAGAATGGGTTTCCCAAACTTGAGTGAGCGTCAGAGGGACCTGGAGGCTTTGTTGAAAACAGACCCAGGCCCACCCCCAGAGTGTTTGATTCGGCAGGACGGGTGCGGCCCAAGCCTGGGCATTTCTATCCAGTTTCCAGGTGATCCTGCTGCTGCTGGGCAGGAACCACCGCCTCAGGTCTTTGGAAAATAGTGGGGAATGGATGGAAAAGTGCCCTGCTCACGTGAACTTCGCCGGGGGCTGACCACACCTGAACCTGGGTTTTGTGACAAGTCCTGGGCTTGCAGAGGCGGGGCTACTGTTCTGGGAAGCAGCACACCAAACGGGGAGGAGTCCTTTGGACTCGAAAAGAGGTCGATGGTCATGGTTTCCTCCCACGCTGCAGGTGTCCACAGGAGCCTACAAGCGCCAGGTGCACGAGGTCCCCCTGGGGAAGCAGGTAACGGAAGCCATGGTCATCGAGAAGATCACCTGGGCCTCCTGGACAAGGTGACTGGAGGGAAAGGTCACAAGGGAGTCTCTCCCCCAGGCTCAGCCTCCAAGTGTGTGTGTGGCTGGGATCTGAAGCAGCTCAGAGACAGAGCTACCCTTTCTTTGGGGAGTGGGGGCAGGAGGCTCTTGGTACCTGTTTGGGCCACTGGACTGGATCCGACCTGGGCCTTGACATGCAAAGTCCCTCTTTTTGTGTAATCCATCTTACAAATCCCCAGTCCCATCCAGCAAGAAAAGGGAAACCATCTCTCTTTTTTGAAATCCTCACCCAGGACATGCTTTTATTGTTTTTTAGGGAGGGAGGGAGGGAAAGAGGAAAGGAGAGAAAAACATCAACGAGAGTGAAACTTCAATTTGCCTCTCGCACATGCCCTGACTGGGAATCAAACCCACGACCTTTCAGTGTACGCTCCAACCAACTGGGCCACACGGTCCCGGGCCCATTTCCCAGTTCTTGACTAGGCCCTTAATCACCAAGAGGAAATGGTAATCTGGAACTGCCCGTTAGCTTGATAAGAAACGAGGCCAATTTAAGGAAAAGGAGCCATCATCCTGTGAGCTTGAAGGAATCCCCCTCTCAAACACACACATACTCAGGACCGTAGGGAAGAGGGAGAGAATCAAAGAGGAGGTAACTTCTCTTTTGGGGGTGAAAGGGACCCAGGCAGAACAGTACGAGCTGGGGTGAAGATGCCAGAGGAGCCACACGGACCCCCCTGAATTCTGTAAACTACCCCTCCGCCCCTTGTCCCTAAGGATGTCTGAGTGCACGAAGCCTTCTCACCAACCTCCTTCTTTCTAACGTCTCTTCCTTTTTGAACAGCATTCTGGGAGACGAAGTCATTGGCATCTGGCCGCGGAATGCAGACAAGGCTGACGTTAACTGCGCATGTGTGACCCATGCTGGCCTGAACATTGTCACAGGAGATGACTTTGGGCTGGTGAAGCTCTTTGATTTCCCATGCACAGAGAAATTTGTGAGTCTGCCATAGAGTAACCTGCCCGCACTGCCTCCATGCTCTGTGCACTGTGCCGGAGATAGGAGATAGCGGCCACATCGACATGGCCATCTGGAATCTAGAACAAGAGGCATCTTGTTCCAGCCCTGCGGAAGTTGGGGAACCCCTAACCTGAAGCTGGGAGAAGGGAGGGTGGGGGTGGGCAAAATGGCCATGAGGCAAGAACAAGACAGGAAAACCTGTGAGAGGCTGGCTAACAGGTGTCCCACCAAATGGGACTCTCCGGAGTGAAGGAAGGTTCTGGGAAGAGGGGACTTAAGTCTGTCAAGGGAAGTGGCTGTGGTTCCTGGGAGGAGGAGGGTTGCTCAGTGTCTCTGCCCACTTTTGCTCACAGGCCAAACATAAGCGCTACTTTGGTCACTCGGCTCACGTGACGAACATCCGTTTCTCCCACGACGACAAATATGTGGTCAGCACTGGAGGAGACGACTGCAGGTAGGTACCCGCCCGATTCATCCGGCTGATAGCCCAGCCGGCTCTGCACTCTCTCCCCTGCTGCACCTCAGGCTTCCTGGGAGTCAGGCCCTCCCAGGGGAATGGGGAGGAGCTGAGGGGGTAGGAAATGGGACATTCAGCGAGTCCTCATGAAGACAGGATTTTCCAAGTATAAGGTATTTAGTGTCTGGTGACCCCCAACCTAAATCTTGATGGGACTATGTGAGCATGGTGAGAAGCCTAGGGTGTGTGATCAATCCTCTGAGCACTGCTGGATGGAGGGACAGGTGGGTGAGAGGCCGATTGTAGTAGGAGCTCTTGGGTAGTCCATAGTGTCATTACCTATAACCAGGTTAGGTTGACCTTGATCCGTAGGTCTTTTAACTCTAAGCTCCAATTGATCACCATAATTCTTAAGATCGATGATTAGCCACAACCAAAAGAGGTTTAAAAACAGTAATATTGAGCCTCGGCCACCCTGAGAAACAAGCAGGGCAAGTGTTACTCAATGTTGCACAAGAGATCAGATGAGGGGCGCACCCTTTGGGCCCGGTGCTAGTTAGCAGCAGAACCTCCACCAGCTGTTTGGACCTTGAGCCAGGGCTGCTTTTGGCCTTCATGGCAATGGGCACACTGTTCTGTGAGCTGTGACTGGGCTTCCAGGTTTTTCGGAAGCACCCCTACCAGCCTGCTCTAGAGATGGCATTAGCCTCCTCTGCATCTGGGGCAGCATCTTCCGTCCCTCCACCCAGGCCAGCGCCTGTCTGGTGTGGGGGGGGCCAGGGCGAGATCATCTAAGTCACTCCTCTTCTCACTGTTGAAGGGCTTTACTGTAACACTGGGCAAAACTCTTTAGGGGGTGAACAGTGGGGGATGAAGAAGAAATGCATGCATTCCAGATATTTTTTAAGTGGTCCGAGTGAGGTTGTGGACAAGGCACCATAGAGAATTTCAACTCACTTCCTACCGAAAAGCGTTGTTTAGAAAATGGCCCCAAAGAAAGCTTTCTGAGGACCTGCCTGGGAGCACCCACCTCCCGTCTGCTGTGCCAACTGCTCCCGGCACTTAGAGCCCTTGAGATAGTACTGACAGCAGCTCTGGTGGAGGGTAAACACCCATTCAAAGCAGCACCAAGCAGCAACGGCCAAACCGTAAACAAGCCAGAAATAGGAGACAGAAGAGAATCGGTCACCCAGGGCAGGAGATGTGAGTGACTTTCGATTGCTATGAAAGGCTTAGCAGTAACCTTTAAGATGCAAGGCCCTGAGGCCGTTGTAGCCAGGGGGGCATGCTGTGATCCCTGGCTCGGTGCTGAACACTAGAAGGGCTCTCCTACTCAAGTGGAGCTGATAAGGCCTTTCAACAGTAACAAGAGAGATAGTGTGAAGTCAAATTGCCAAAAGTCCTCATGTTCAGCACAGTCTGGCTGCTGAAAGAGCCAGAAAAAAAACCCATAATTTTTTTTAAAAGCGATCTTTAATTGGTGGCAAGATCCCAGGTTCACGGTTTTTGTTCCCGAAACTGACATGCTCTGCATCACCTGCGCTGGACTCGGGAGCCCCTGGCAAGATGGTTTTTCTCACTTGATAAAGTATGATGTCCACCAGGCACAACGGCTGTTTGCTCTGCCTTTTCAGTATATTTGTGTGGCGATGTCTGTAAAGGCCAGAAACCTCTCCCTTTATTGCTGCTGCTGCTCCCACCCAGCACCTGCAGAGGCAGCGACGAGGCGCCTCCTCGCCACCAGAGGCTGGGCAACGCCTCCAACGCTGCAGGCGCACAAGCTCCGCCAGAGAAGTGGTAAGACTGCACTCGGGGTCTCCAAAACCGAGATGCCAAGAAGGAAGGTCAGTTCTAACATGTTAAAGACTGCTTGCCTCTGTTTCTGAGACTAAAAACTCTATGTACTAACAACACTGACAAAACATCCTGACAATGTAGCCCACTGACAAAATTGAAAGCCTCAGTTACCCTAACCAATATGTAGCTTTTAATTTGCATCAAACCTTTTGCAAAAGATGTTTTATTATGTTTCTATATTCTTTAAAAGTTGTTCATTTTTTACAAGTAAGTTAAGACAGCTTAAGGTAGATGGACCGAAGTCCTAGAACTATCGATAGCCTCTGTTCTCCACATTTAGCTTTCAAAACCAAATGAGCCATGTATAAACGAGTTGAGAAACTTAATTTTTTAACGTTTCGTTTGCAGAGTTTTCTATCCATTAAGTGCCTTTGAAAGTTTCCAGTTGTGTGGGCTGCTGTCTCACCTCCCACAAATGATCTTTCTACATCAGGTGCTAACTTCCAAACTGAGGAGGGCTACTTAGGAGTTTCCTGGTCTGTCGCCCATGTCCCGTGTTTGTGTCCAGGCTTCCCAAAGGAAGGGCATCAGTTCCCCGCTGGGGAAATAGTGGCTGTAGGAAGGTGAGCAACAGAGAAATAAATCCAGGCGGGAGGGAGTAGGATGAGTGTTCATTATGTTTAGTGCCAAATCCAAAATAGAAGCAAAAAAAAAGCTCACCCGGTTCCAGGAGGATGAGCTGATTTATCTTGTTCAATGTAAAATGGGAACAAATGAGGTGATCTGAGGCTGACTGGACACCACTGATTTGCTTCTGAATTTATATATAATCTGCAGAACAAATCCCTAAACTCAAACAATATTTGATAAAACAATCTAGCTTAGCGTTCCTCAGAGTGGGTTGGCTAACAGAATGTGACTTGGACAATCTTACCCAGAAGACAGCTCCAAACCTCCTCAATTATACTTGACGCTCAGCCAAGCACTGACAGGAGGGACTGATGGCACACACTGGAGGCAGGCACTGGTGACTGAGCACATATAGACCAGTGAGTCCTTGCGGTCAGTGAACTAAATTTTGGATCTTAAGTTACTGGCTAGTTGCAGTTGTCAGTCTAGAGAAAAGGTGAAATGATGCAGTTTCAATGAACTAGATTAGCATTTACCACAGAAGTGCTTCAGCATTCTAAATGGATTAGGTCATTCATTAAGCTATTTTTATATGCCAATTTATTAATGCCTTACATTAATCCACTGATAGGTTGATGGGCCCAGTTAGAGTCCCTCTGCAGTCCTAATTGTTTTCTGTAACCATGTGACTGGTGATGCTGAGTGATAACCATGTCTGCCTATATTGTACCACTGACCTTTCATATGATTGAATCTTGCATAGAAATATTGATATGTACAACTATATTTACAGAGCAATAGTGTCTGTGTATCAAGAAAACTTCTAGTAAACATTTATATGGTATGATTTTATGTATGTTCATAAATCCTGCACTGTATTCTGTTAAAATAATTGGTGCATGAATTTATTTTCAGTTATCAAAGTATAAAAAGAATTTAGACATTTTGGTGTGTGTCAGATTTGATTAAGTAAACACAGCTGCACGATAAGCTGAAACAAAGTCTACTCCCCCTTTGTGTGTACTTTTCACCTGCTATAGTTTCATGAAACCAAAATACCAAACATATTTTAAGTCTATAAGCTTTATTGATACTTCGCTTTTACAGTTCACAAGGCATTCCACGATTTAGTTCAGTACAGCTTAAACCACAACTGTATAAATCTTCATAATTTCTTGCATAACAATGTTTGATATTTGCAAACAACATTTTTGGAAGCATTAGATTCAGTCCATAGATTCAGAGTTTGTGACAAAATTAACTACGGTAAGTCTGTGTGATGAAGTTTATATGGTGAGTTCTATGTGCATGGATGGCATCCTTTCATGTTGAAAACAGATGGTAGTGCGCCTAGAAATATATTTTCTTCTGCTTATGTATTTGAAACTACACATGTATAACCAATGACTGAAATATCAAGCACTGTGGGGAAGCTGGAAGGTAAAGGTCTAAGCTTTGTGAAACACTATATATATAGATATATATATAATCTATATTTACTTATATTGGCAATTAATATAACAGTAAAATTCACAATACACCTAGAACATACCAGAAAGGCAAGCTTTTCCACTCCTGCATTAGTGGTATGATCTCGTCTAAACATTTTGTTTCAGAAAATCTGCATCAATCTACACAGACCATACACACACAGTGCACAAACTGTGAAAAGGGTTTGTTTTTTTTTCAGCTTCATGTTCTCTGCAATTCCTCAAATACAGCAAGACTACCTGCAACAAAGTATAATATACAGCTTTCTCAGATCTTTTTCATTCACCAGTGCCTCGGCTAGGAAAAACAAGTATGACCACGGTTTAAATCCATACATAGCAGCTCACAATACTTAAGATGATGAACACGCGGCAGCCAAGAAGGTGATTTTTCCTCAGACACTGCATTGCTAAAAATAAAGATCTGTGACACTGCAATGTCAAGGCGCCATTCTTCCCTGACCCTCCCCCATGGAATCAAATGTATATCCCCTTTAAAGATAAACTCCTACTGTGATTCATTTCAGGCTTTTTTTCATTCAGCTTTGCGTTTCAATCCAGGGATTTTTGCTTGGATTCTACAAATGAAAAGGGGGGAGAAAGGTCAATGTAAAAATTTTTTAAGTATTTTGTTCTCTGCTTCTTAAAAGGCTTTCCTTCAAGAATGACTTGTTATGGTAGTTTAGCTTAAACAAGAAATGAAATCCTAAGGCTGTCAAGCTACGATTTTTACTGCCATGGCCTCATGAATTACTTTTAAACAAAGCCTTAAGTAAAATTATTAATGTAGAAATAAATTACCCAACAGTTAGAAAAAAATCTTTTGGCAATTGTGTCACACTGTAGTTCTGATGGAGATTTGCTACTGCACTGTTCTCAAAGTCCAGTACACCTTATCCTTGGTAAAAAAAAAAAAAAAAAGTTGCAGATTTTAAATACTTACTTAGCCATAGCATCTTTGACATTCTTATTTGCAAGTGCTAGATAATGATCTATCTGTGCCTGAAGAGAAGGATAAGGGAGATATCAGAACATTACCATTGCTAAAGAATCTGATTAACTATTACTATGACCCAACAAATTAAAGGCATAAGCAACCACCTTATTGCTCACTTGTATGATACATTTGTAAGTTCCACATAATAAAGTGAGCTCTGTATTCTGAAATTCAGTCAAATTACCTGATGCCGCTCATAAATAACAGGAACGCTGAAGAGTGAAATCAGAGCTGAAAAGGAAATACACAACCTTTAAAATAGACTGGTATGATTTAGGGGACAAACACTGAAAAGCCATCAAACCGGCAACATTCCTAAGCAGGCCAGGCTCTCCTGGGTGCCCGTGCGGGGAGTGGTGGGGGGCCACGCCAGGGCAATGAATTAACCAAGGAGGCTGCAAGAACCACTCCTGGCTCCAAATCATGCCACACAGACTTTATAAAATACAGGTAAGGCCACCTTGCTCTGCTTTGTCACTGTGAGCTGAGCAGTCTTCAGGAATTAAAGTAGCATGTCAATAAATAGTATCAGCAATTTATTTAAAGAGGTCACAACCTCAAACATACCTCCTCTATTTTTCCTACAATGTAAGAATATTCTCCATAAAATCTCTAATCTCCTTATATACACTTTCCCCCTGCAATTTTTCATTCCAATGCTTTTGTAGACTTACCCAAAATCAGTAGTGTCAGACCATTGAACAAGGCTCCAACATAGGTAAATACCCACATCAACACTGCAAACTATAAGAAAATAACGTTAGCCTATTAAAAACTAAATTAAGCTTCAAATAAAAGCATCCCACCTAAATGCCAAACTAGTAGAGGCATAGTCCTTGGAGACTTGGTATAGTAACATGGATATTTTAGAATCCTAATTAAAACAATAGATTTGATTCATTTTCTCTGGACTACACTACCAAGTAGTTGATTCTGTTTTCTCTGAAATCAGAAAACATGCCAAAGCTATACCATAGTAACTCCAGTTCTAAGACAGAATTTAGCTTTTAAATGGGAAGACTGAAAAAGTACTGTGAAAATTCACTATTAAAACTGATTTTAAGTACTAACAAATTAAGTGCTTTAAGATCTTCATGAGCTGAGTAATTCAGACATTGACAGGTCAGACATCTGAGTAAGTAACAAAAGGGCAGGGAGGACTTATCAAACAGATTAAGTTCCAGGTACCAAAAATATCACCTCTAGCATTTTATTAAGGATCAGAGGCCCTGTTTGCCCAGGGATACATGTTTTAACAGCCATAGTTAACCCAGCTCTCTGTCACATATTCTTTGAATATTATCCTTTAAAAATGTAAAAAACATTCTTAGTTCCCAGGCTGTACAAAACAGGCCATGGCCCAGATAGTTTGCTCACCCTTTTGGTCTTTCTACATGCAACAAAATCTGACTGAGTGCCTACTATGAGCTGGGTACTGAGCAATAATTATGGTGATCAAGCTGTAGTAAGCTTCTTTACTACAGGCTAGGACAGTGATGGCGAACCTTTTGAGCTCGGCGTGTCAGCATTTTGAAAAACCCTAACTTAACTCTGGTGCCGTGTCACATATAGAAATTTTTTGATATTTGCAACCAGAGTAAAAGACTTATATTTTTGATATTTATTTTATATATTTAAATGCCATTTAACAAAGAAAAATCAACCAAAAAAATGAGTTCACATGTCACCTCTGACACGCGTGTCATAGGTTCGCCATCACTGGGCTAGGAGGACACTCTGGATTCCCCCACCATCAGTTCTACAAATAGCAACACTGATTACCCCTACAGCTGAATTTAACTGTTCAAGCAAACAAACACCTATCAACTGAAAATCAAAAATTAAATGCTGCCCTGGTCTTAGCAACTCCTATGTTACCACTGGTAAAGGTCTGAAGCATGACTCTAGTTGGCAAGCCTCCCCCCAACCCCCCAGTTTTACAAACTCCTATTGCAGAAGCTAAATATAATTTCTGCACTTGAGCAAGTTCACTATAGAGGAAGAGAGCTATTTTCCTCCATTACCACTTACAAGACTAAAGGGAAAAAAGTCCACCTGCCACATTTGAGAAGAAATTGCTTTGGCAATAAAGGCACCCTATAGGACTGAATTCAGATACTAACACACACACGCTAAAAATAAGTCCTAATTTGGTCACTGGCAAGGTGTCCCACTCCAAGCCCACAAGGAGAGAAGCCTGAGACTTCACACCTACGCTACCTAAGGGACTCAAGGGACTCACTTGCCTCTTGGAGGACACTCCCTAAAGCCAGGCTTCTCCAGAGGGAGGCTTCAAGTGTCTCCAGGGGAGGACTGAGGCAAACAAATGCATGCATTCTCCCTCTCCAGGAGGTACCCGCAGCCCAGCTCCACTGACGGTTGCTATGCAATTATTGCAGGCCAATGTAACCAAATTTCCCCATTTTAAGAGAAAAAACAAATTCACATCTTTAAATGCTATCACAGAATTTTTAAATGTTGCAGCTAAATTTGAAGAAAATTTGACACTTCAGACGCCTAAAACAAAAATACTGGGGTAAGGGTTGAATGGAGTACACTCCGCCCGGAGAGAGAGGAGTGATGGTAAGAACTAGCATCCAGCAAATACACAATTACTGTAACTGTTATATAACAAAACAGCAACTACCATTGTTTTAACTTACATTAGGTTAGTTAATCTCATCAAAAGTTACGTGCTATTGTTATCCCTACAGTGGAGGAAACCAAGATGCAAGTTGCCAGACCAGGAGGATCGCAGTGACCTCAGGTTTACCTGACTCCAGAATCTATCTGCTCTGCTATACCATGAAACCACCTAGAGCAGTGGTCGGCAAACTGCGGCTCGCGAGCCACATGCAGCTCTTTGGCCCCTTGAGTGTGGCTCTTCCACAAAATACCGACTTCTGAGCATGGGCCACGAAGTTTCAATCGCACTGATGCGCGCCCGCACGTGGTATTTTGGGGAAGAGCCACACTCAAGGGGCCAAAGAGCCGCATGTGGCTCGAGAGCCACGGTTTGCCGACCACTGACCTAGAGTAACCATTATACATGGGAATTCATCATGAGTACGCACGCTTTATAAAGAGGCAGAAAAAGGTCAATAAACACGTGCAATTACTTTGCAACATTACAGCCAATGCAAATAAACCATGGAGTCAAAGTTCAATTCTCTGGGCAGCAATGAAACTGGAGGAAAGAGGGACAAAGTCCAGTGGAGCGCTAACAAATACTTGATGAAAGAGGACAAGGGCCATGTCTTGTCTGTCTTTTGTCCGGGGGAATGAGGTTTGACTGTGTATCACATACCTCATTAAAAGGCTCTGCAGATTTTTATTAGATGACGTCTCAATAGGGGTGGAGGGTGCATTTTTAAAGAAAACGAAGGGAGGGTACTTAACAGAATTTCAGAAACGACTTGGGCAATTCTGACATTTTAAAATTTTTTCTGCATTTTTAAACACTTTGACCTTTTTTGACATCTTCAGCCTCATTCATCAGTATCACTTTGACTGTCTCCACATTTCCTGCAGCCCATTTCCCTTCTAATATTTCTGTGAGCCAAAGAAACCAGAAAGGAAACTGTCAAAATGTGTATGTTAATAACTTCTTAAGAGCCCGGGGGCTAGATTTTAATGTTCTTTTGGGTCAGCTATTTCTGGAGTTCAGGCTTTTTCCCCCCTCACTTTTAGATTTAAGATTGTATTCTGGAACAATATGGTTTGGCTGATGTTCAGGCAACTATAGCTAGAAATGTTCTTACAATTTTAGCATATATTTTCACTGAAAATCACAGAACTGCTGTCGTACAGAATCTGGTCTTTACCACCCAAAGCCATGTAACAGAAAAATAAGAACCTTGGCCTAAAACATCTGGTCTTAGTATCTAATAAAATTATTAGACTTTTTCTTGGGTCTTGAGGTTTCAAAAGTCAAAAACCTTCTAATTAAACTCAAAGCCTTACTCAAGAAGCCCCAAAGCTAAGCCCAGCAGGGATGTCATATGCTTTTCTTCTATAGCAGGGGTTGGGTTGGGAATGGGGAGAAACTATAACCCAGGGTTTACCACTTAATGCCACAACTTTTAAAAAAAATATATCTTTACTGATTTCAGAGAGGAAGGGAGAGAGAGAGAGAGATAGAAACATCAATGATGAGAAAGAATCATTGATTGGCTGCCTCCTGCACGTCCTCTACTGGGGATCAAGCCCGCAACCCAGGCATGTACCCTTGACTGGAACTGAACCTGGGACCCTTCAATCCACAGGGTGATGCTCTATCCACTGAGCCAAACCAGCTAGGACAATGCCATAACTTTTAAAAACAGTAATTCTCCAGGCAGTACCCACAGAAAAATTAAATCACAATTTCATGCGTTGGAACCCCTCACCCTCCATTCCCAGGTAAAAATTTTAACGCCTAGATGTTTCCAATGTGCAGCAAAGATTGAGTGAGGACCGTTTTAAAACAAGAACCATTATCAACAATCCCTTATACAAAAGGTCAATCACAGAAATGGAAGTAAACCTTATCTAGGTGGTTTAAATTTGTTCAAGTATCTTATATTAGTTTTCCAGTGCTAATGGGTGTTAATTTAAACAAGGCTGACAAATACTAGGTTAAATAAAGCTATCCAGCCTCTGACTCCTCAGGTACTAATAAACTAACATACATTAGACTCTCCAAGAAAAGGATACATACACAGCTTTCACAACCTAATCTTACTAGAGAACAATCCTCCTTTACTTCCCCTTTCGTTCATCTCCTTCCCTCACCTTATATCTGGCATCCAACTGAACAAACCCACTTTACGAAATACAACTTTTAAAACAAAGCCGGTGGACTGGTCAAAACATTGGGCTGTGATGAAATTTTATACTAATGTTTGAAATAAGTTCTACTAAATGGAATTACAACTATTTTGTCAATGATTTTCCAATAATAATTGCCTAGAATTAATCCTTTGAGAAATGGATTGTTGCTCCATCTATGGACACTTGAAATATTTTCTAAGAATTAGAATCTTATAGTTAATTGCAATGGAGAACAAATGGGATGATCATACAGAATTTAAAAGGAGAGATGTGCAGAACACATTTTTGTTTGTCCAAGTCATCCGCCAGAGGAGGCCTAGACCAGGCGCAATGATAACCACTGTCTCACATCAGGTCTATTCCATAAGCTCTAATGAACCCTGAAGTTTGGTCATTTCTTCCATCACATTTGAAAGATAGGTTCCTCCCTCACACTGCCCCAAGAAGGTAATAAGCAAGAAGAAGGAAAAGTTTCGTGTGCTAACAATAGTGGCTCTATAATTTTCAATTTCTGAGAAAGAAGGTTTCAAATAGAAGTAGTGGTAATTGT
Source organism: Myotis lucifugus (assembly GCF_000147115.1). Taxonomy (NCBI): domain Eukaryota; kingdom Metazoa; phylum Chordata; class Mammalia; order Chiroptera; family Vespertilionidae; genus Myotis; species Myotis lucifugus. The sequence goes on along the minus strand of NW_005871054.1, from coordinate 7,352,141 downwards.
GACCCAGAATCTAGAAATGTAGATTATATGAATTTAAAGGGCACCAAACCTTTAAGAAGACAATGAATTAGAGGAAACTCTTAAATTTTTGTTTAGAAGCTATTACTTTAAATGAGCCACAGAGATTGATACAATGTCTGTTTTTCTAAATTTAAAAAAATTACAAATGTAGACTAATTGCCACTGTATTTTCTTGAAATTAGGGTGGTTTCCATTTTCCCAGCTATGAATCATATAAAATCAAAGGAATTCCAATAAAAAGCAGGTTCCTAAAAATTAAAGAAACTGAGTGTTCCACAAATTCATCTGGTAACTGGAGAGATGGGGGTTATTTATTAGTAAGCTTTCCACAGATTTAAAATCTGAATACAAGGAAATAAATCAAGGCAAATCCATCTTTCCTTTACATTGAAAAGGTAAAAACAATGAGAATTTAAAAAAACTTTTTTTTTTGCTTGCTTTTGGGAGAGAAAATATGACTCCTACCATCTTCTGTGGCTAAAAGACAAATAGTAATAAAGCTTAAAAAATCACTTTCTTTTTAAAAAAATGCTCTCTATATAAAGTGAGTGACAATTGCTCAAGGAATTCTCGCTAGAAAGACAATAATGTTAATTATTTTTATGAAGAGTCCAAGAGCACTGTTTTTTTTTATCAGCTTTTTTCAATAAGAGACATTTTGAGCAAGTATCCTGTGTTCTCTAGTCGCCTTATTCAGTGGAAGCAAACAGATGGAATTGCACTCCTCACACATAACGACATTAAGAAAATGTTCATCTCTGCCTGTGTAGGAATGTACTGTGGTGGTACACCCCATGCAGCAGGAACCACAAGGTTGATGAAGGCAGACCCTTCATGTATATTATCAGAGTGTGAACTCAGCACCTTTGCATCTGGAGAAAAAGACAGATCCCCTGCCTTATTCTTTTGCCTCAATAGGTTTTGAGACCTAAATATGAAGATCAACAGTGTGGTGATTACAAGCGGGAAAGTGGGTTGGGGGAGAAAGAATAGGGCAGGGGGGGGATAAACAGTGAGGGAAGGACAGTTGACTTGGGGTGGTGAACACACAATTCAATATAGAGAGAGTGAATTATAAGGTATGTGCAGTGTGCATAGGAATTTGTTCATAGTTTTTTTTTAAACTATAGTCTGGCCCTCCAACGGTCTGAGGGACAGTGAACTGGCCCCCTGTTTAAAAAGTTTGAGGACCCCTGGAATAGGGTATAAGGGGGGATAAACAGTGAGGGAAGGACACTTGACTTGGGGTGGTGAACACACAATTCAATATAGAGAGAGTGAATTATAGAAATGTATACCTGAAACCTATATAATTTTATTAACCAATGCCACCCCAATAAAATTCAATGCAAAATTTTTTAAAAAGCAAAGTTCATTCTATGTGCTAATAAACTGAAACAACTATTACTTATTTGGAGGCCTGAAAGAATCGCCTTCCGGGGAAGTCACCAAGCAGCTTTCCTTGAGCTCTGGACTTGCCAAATACTGCTACTCAGGAAAGTCATTCATATAAATTTCTTTTACTTTTTCTTTTCAAAAGTACTGCTAACCCTTAAGGAGAAAAAGTAGTAAACTATAATTTCAATGGAAGTCTTTTTTCCCCAGTATTAAGAAACAAAGAGCCTGGCTGGTGTGGCTCAGTGGTTGAGCACCAACCCAAGAACAAAGAGGTCACGGTTCGATTCCTGGTCAGGGCACACGCCTGGGTTGTGGCTCGGCCCCCAGTGCGGGGAGAGCAGGAGGTAGCAGATCAATGATTCTCTCTCATCATTGATGTTTCTATCTCTCCCCCTCTCACTTCCTCTCTGAAATCAATAAAAAAAAAAAACCCGCGATCTTTTTAATTTACAGACTGACATCAAAGCACTACTACAAATAAGCACCAAATGCAAGCACTCTATACAAAAGAAGTAAGAAAAGGAAAGTAAATTATTACTATCAATCTTATTAGTAACTAAGTGGGGCTCTAAGTCTTATACTGAGAGAGGCATACAGCTGAAAATAAAGTCTATCCATTGGCTTATTAAGGCTAAGATGTTTGTTAAAAGCAATTTGGGCATTTAAACCTATTCTGACCAGCCCAGAAATAGTTTCACTGGGCCTAAAGGCCCAAGCATCCTATTGCTGCGATATCCTTGACTTGCATGATAAATTGCAAACCAGTGCATTAATTACTCTTGGAAAAGAAAAATGATGATAGTTACTACCACAGTGCATTTCTACACAGGCTTACTAGTAGATTGGAAACAAGTCTGTCTCTGAAGCAGAGTTGCAAGCAGTAACACAAAACACAATGGCAAGTTCTACATAAAGAAGTGCAAATGTCCCCAAGGCCCCAGTGCTAGGGCTCATGTTACATGAATGTTTAGTGGTTTGAGTCAGTCTGAACCTTGGGAGAGTTCACTTGCAAGGTGAGACTATAACAGCTGCTATGTAGCAAGATCCCAACTCTAAAGAAAATCTTTACAATTACCAGCTGAAGATTAGTTGAGGTGTTTCAGAATATTAAAGCTCTTGCAGAATAAACATGCCAAGAAAGAGTCCAAGATAGGAAATAGCTTACGTGTGCATATGAATCACACACAAGATAAGAAATTAAGTGCTAGACTCTAAAACAAAATCAAAACAGATTAAGGCACATCTGGCATTAAATCTATTAATCTTTATCCTTACTGTCATAATTCCCTTTAATTCTTGTGGATTCTAAAACTATGAATTTATAACTTATTTTTCTTTAAAAAGGCAAAGTACTTTTCCTTCATCTCAAATAGCTGATTGGATTCTGAATTTTGATACCCAAGTTTACTATAACATGATTTCATTATGTCTTTATCATTTACCTTAATATAGAAAAATAGAATGACACTCCTAACTCTTTTGATATTAAATTCTGGATATGTCAAAAATGAAAAGCAAATAAACTTACCTTCAGAGAATCAACTAAATCATCAACTAAGAAGAGGCGCCTGAGTTCCTTTATCGTGCAGTTCACATGTCCAAGAGCAGAATTACTGTATTTCTGAACCAACTCCTCGGATATGGCGACATCAGATTCCAAATATGCCCTGGGGAACAAAACACACCGTAACTGTCACTGGGGTGATTCTCCCTGGATGTCTGCATCCAGCAATTACATATCTGTAAAAGAAGACATTAATAAAATATCTCACTATAAAACGCCTGTTTCCAAATTAAGCACAATGTAGAAATTCACCAAGCAAGGGGTATTTCATTGATATACGGTGTCAGCTGACGAGCATAGAAAAAAGGATATGTTTTGAAGTCAGACTGATCGAACCTTGAATCGTAAGGTCCGCCACTTACTTGGCAGTGTCACTTCAGAAAGTGATTTAGTCTTCCCTTTAAACCGCAGTTTCCTCATTTATAAAATGGGATCCAAAGAGTAAAGTGCTTAGCACAATCACACAAAGTAGTACTCAATAAATGGCAGTCATTATCATGGATTTGGTTTTTTCTTCAAGTTGACATTGTGTGTTTCATCAAGTTTTCCTAACAAAAATCCCATTCATTCCCACATATTGCACTCTCTCAGCCTAATCTTTAGGCAAAATTGCCCCTTATATCAATCCCCAGACTGTGAAAGGCTGTCAAAAGTATAGTGGCAATCCCAGTAAAACATAATAGTTACTGTCCTTCTAGATGCCCTAATCTATACTGAGATAGCTGGACTTATTAACTTTAAGAAGACAACTCTAATGGGGAAGGGGAAGTCAAGTCTACAATGCAAGGAATTGCTTCATTAGTTACTATTTCAAAGAAGCTATTTTATCTTGGCAAAGTAGAACCAATCAGAAGTGCCAGGCATTCTTTGAATCTACTGGAAGTAGTCCCTTATTCAGTCCACTTCCCCATGTCAGTGGACACTGGTTATTTATACTAAAAATAACATTCCTCTTTGATAGCTCCTTTTCTCTGTAATTTACTTCTGCAATTTGCCCCAAATATGTTTTCTCGTTTCTATATTCACTATGCCATCATGCAAGTTTAATTGCTCATTATTTACAAACTGGAATATTCTATCAGTCAGTTGGCCCCATCTGGAATGATACCACCAGGTGACAGAAGCATTATAGATTGGGAAAACTATGATCAACAAAGGCATTACTAACTAGCACTACGGTGTCGGGTGAATTTCCCGCCAAAATATAAGATGGCGCGTTAAAATGCCTATATCTTTTGAAGTATGGGTTCGATTGAAATGAAATATTTGGTAATACGCAGTTACAATCGGCCCGAGTTTACACGTTTCCCGCACTCCACCGCAAATCTATATGAACCGAGTTTAAGACGGCTCCCGCGGAGTACGCGCAATTCACGCGAGCCGACTTAACTCGTTTCCCGCAACCCAAGTGCTAGGATATGTCAAAGTGTGACTGGAGAAGTTGGAAAAACCGTCCTACAGGCTTAAACTGGCATGTTGGCTGAATTTACTTCATAATGACTATTATCTATAATAATAAAAGGGTAATATGCTAATTAAACTAGATGTCCTTCCTTCCAGACAAAGCCACAGTGGGCGGGGGCTGAGGCAGAGGAGGCAGGGCTGGGGTCAAGGTCCTTGCACGCGTTTCGTGCATCGGGCCTCTAGTGACTTATGATGATTTAGCCTTTGAGCTAAGAATAAAGGGTTTCTAAGGAAATAAAGAATACAGACAGAAATTACTAGTTTTCCCCCCAAAAGTCTTCTTTAAAATCCAACGATGTATAAAATTTATACTGTAGATAATATAGAAATTTTGGCTTAATGATGTTTTTATATATTCCAATATAACTAATTAAAATCATATTCCTTAATGATCTGTGAAATGATACAGCTCTGCCATGTTGAAGCAGCAATTGCAAGTTCCTGCACTCCAACTTTTGCTTGTACATATAAGGCCAGACACACAAGAGCCATTCAGTAAATGTTGGATTCTCCCCCAAAACTTATGTAACATCACCATTTGATCAATATGAAGAGAAAGCTGGAGAGAAATAAATCACCAGTCTTTACAATAAACCAAATAATTTAGTAGGTCTCTTCCTGTAAACTGAAAACCAGCCTCCCTCTGACATCAATTGGATAATGTCCTAGGTCCGTGGTCGGCAAACCGTGGCTCGCGAGCCACATTCGGCTCTTTGGCCCTTTGAGTGTGGCTCTTCCACAAAATACCACGTGCGGGCGCACAGGTACTGTGAGATTGAAACTTCGTGGCCCATGCGCAGAAGTCGGTATTTTGTGGAAGAGCTGGTATTTTGTGGAAGAGCCACACTCAAGGGGCCAAAGAGCCGCATGTGGCTCTCGAGCCACAGTTTGCCAAGCCGCAGTTTGCCGACCACTGTCCTAGGTGGTTACAGGCTCATTCGTGCCCAAATAGATACTTGTCTTGCCAACATAGTTTTTCAATGTTTACAACCTACTTGAAAAAATTGTCCATATACAAAACAATTAGAGAACATTTTAAAGCCATACTCAGTGCAATAGGAGTTAATTCTTAGATCACTGAGAGGCAGGTTAGCTAGGTAGCAAGGTCTTGAAACCAAACACAGAACCAAATAAAACACATGACAGATTAGGGCATCTGGGGAGCTAAAAAGGCAGCATGAAAATGGACACAAAACCCTAGAAGGGATAAATGAGAGACAAAACAGCGATATCTGGATTTCATCCTATAATGAATAGAAAGCCCCTGTCCCTAAAAATGTGATAAAAATGCTATTTGAGAAAAATTAATCTGACAACATCTGTAAGCGTTAGAGTAATCTAAGGGAATCAGAAGCCAGTTTGGTAACAAGTGAGGTCCAGCAAGGGGTAGGCAATTTTTTTTTCTGTGAAGGGCCAGAGAGTAAGTATTTTAGGCATTAAATTCCATATGGTCTCTGTCACAACTACTTAATTCTGTTATTTCAGCGTGAAAGCAGCTAAATGACTGAGTATGGCTGCATTTCAATAAAATTTTATTTACAAAAGCTGGCAGCCTATGGCCCATGGCTATAGGCTATAGTGTATGTATATTTATGAACACCTGGTCTAAACTGGGGTGGGGAGGGGCAACAACAAAATTTAGCTATTTTGTTTACTATGAAATGGAAACAAAGGTAACTTCAAAACTGGATAATAGTGGTGCTGATAGAAACTGACAACTCTGTTTAAAAACATGATGAGTTTGTGGTCTCCAGGGGCTGGGTAAGTAGTGACTGCTAATGGTATGAAGTGTCTTTTCAGTGTGATAAGAATGTCTGGAATGAGATGGTGATTCTTGTACAATTCTGTGAAAATACTTAAAAAAATCACTGAATTTTATGTGAATTATACCCCAATTTTTAAAAGGCAGTGGAAAAACATGCTAAGCATGAAGTGAGGCAGAAGACCCAAGGTAAGGTTTGTACCATTTAGCAATGAGATACATAATGCTAGTGTGTGTTACTTCTAACAGTAAGGGAAGCAGATGATGGTTTAGAGACAAGGAGATGCTGAAATAAAGGAGCTCTCCAAAGGATAATACAAAAGTAATGGCTTAAGGAATGAGAAGAAACTAGATAGAAAAGGAATGGTAGAAAAAGACCCAGGCATGATGAGAAAACATACCAGAAAAATATAAACATACTATTGGAAAGAAAGGTATTTTTAACATCAGATAGCATAAAATGTAAGCAATAAAGAAAATATAACTCTCACCAATCCTAACCATGTTAAAAAGATATAGCTTCCATTAAAGTAAAATTAGACAACCAACACCTACTTCTAATAAATATTACTAAGTAGGAGAGTTAGGCTAATGACATAGAAATCCAGTTTTTTATACCACGAGCCTATGAAATGACCTTTAGAAAATCTCAAAAGCAGGTGCTTTGGGTACAGCTTTCAGCAAACATTTGCAATTATCTTTAAGCAGTAAAAAAATGAATGCCTGTAACCCTACAGATAGGTGAATGAAGTCTCAATACAATTGTTTACAGTGTTGCCAAAGTTTGCCTTGCTTTCCAGACATCTCACCTGAATGGGTGGCCTTCATCTGATTTCTGGATAGCTTGGATCACACCCTTGTATATCCTAAAGCTGATAGTCACAGAGAGCAGGGCCAAGGCAATGTAAGCCGTTACGCTCACAATGCTGAATACTGTCAATGAAAGTAGCAGGAATAAGCTGGCACCAAACACCACTCCAGTCTTCTTAATGTCTCTCCAGTACAGGAGGTCGACAACTACAAATTAAAAGAGAAGAAATCGAAATTAGAACATCATTTTAACCATTTAGATTTGGCATATTTATATTTGCTCCACCCCTCCTCTTCACCCCCTCCCCCCCCCCAAAAAAAAAGATCTCTAGGGAAAGTCAAAACCTAAAATGTTAAAGATTAACTTCATACACTATGTTGTATATTAAAATAATACCTGCATCTATTTCTATTTACTATAAAATGTTTCTAATGCAAATCTATGTCCTACATTCTAAATCATTCTGGCTATAAAAGTTTATCAAATCTCCCAAGCCCAGCATAGCAGACTTCTAATCCAAAACAACTTTTCTTAAAAATTCATCTTGAGGTTTTCATCTTCATTCAATGCATGATATATATTCAAATAATAAAAGAAAGTCTTAGCATACACTCACAAAAATGAGATACTTCAGTGACACAAAAATATATTTATCTACAGAAAACAACTAATTCAAAAAAATGTTGAGAAATTGAAAGCTACTAAAAACTACACATATGAGTTTTACAGCTCTGCTTTTAAGAGATTGCTCTTTAATAAACTTAACAAAATTGTAATGTAATCTGGCTATTGTTAAAACAAAAATGTCCTACAAAGCAAAAGAAAAAAAACCCTTAAGATTACCTGAAAAGCTACTTCCCTCTAGGAGTAGATATGTATATAATGCCACAAAAATTTAGGTGTCAAAGAAAAAAAGGAACTAAACCTGTCCCACTGTTATATAACGTTTATTAATAGTAAGGAGTCAAAGCCTAACTTAGCAATTTTGCTCTTGGCCTATGGCCACAGGGCCACTATGGAGATCAAACACCCATAGGCCTATGGTCTCAAGACGGGGTTATGTACAACCCAGGGAGAACTCTGCAGTGTGCCAAGAGCTCTTGAATTCACATGCAAAACACAATTCATCTCTCTCTGCATTGTAAACAGTTGGGGAGGGGGAAGAACACTCTTATAGTAACCCTCAATATCACCACTATTGGTGACTAGTTAAATGCAATATCATCACTATTCCTTACCATCATTAAAACTACTCAGTAAAACCTGATTATGAGATTAAATGACTTTAGACTTGAGAGGTATACACAATATATATTAAAGTCTAACCAAATTGCCCAATATAAGAGTTTTTGTCCCAACAGTTTCATTGACTAGATAAGAATTATTTATAGTTAGTCAGAATATACTGCCTGCCAGCTTAATAAATATTTAGATCTATACAATAGTTAAAATTCTAACAGTTCATAATTCTGGTGCTTTGGTGTGAATCAAGTCAATTTCCCTAACGTTGCTGATACAGGAATAATCATGTATATAGTCCAGCATTATGCAGTGATTAAAGCCTAAAATAAATTTAATTGCATGAAAGTACAGCAAACCCTAACCTACTTCTTCCTTTCCATCTATCATATGGGTTTCTAGAAATAAGGTCTTTTCAATCAGTGAGAGAGCTCTGGTAAACACAGAAGCAAGCCCACACATATTGTGTGAAAACCGCTACATGAGAGGAATCAAAGCAAATACCCTGAGAGCCTTGGTGACACAAGTCCCGGGGTGGCCAAGTTGAGCTGCAAAGGTTAGAGCACTGAGAAGGAAAAGAGGGAAGAACAGCTAAGAGAGATCAGACCACTGGGCCCGATAGTTACACATAAGACAAAATTAATATGACCTACAAAAGAAAGGTCTGAGAGGCAATCTATGCTGTTACAACGTCACCAAGTATAGAAGGGTTTCAATCCTTTTTTTTTTTAATTTTGCAAAGGAATTTAAGAGCTTATTAGTGATGCTGCAAGGATGAAAAAGTATTAGTTTCTAGCAAACAGAACTGCAGCCTTAAAATTAAAGAAGACTTAAATGAAAAGACATCCCATGTTTAAGGATTAAAAAAAATTATTATTAAGATAGTAATGCTATTCAAACTGATCTACACTGTAATCTCTATCAAAATCCTAAGCAGCTTTTTAGCAGAAATTGGCAAGCCAATTGTAGAAATCACCTGGAAATGCAGGGTGTCCAGAATAGCCAAAAAAATCTTGAAAAAGAACAAATTTGGAGAACACTTCCCTTTTTCAAAACTTCCTACAAACCTACAGTAATCAAGACAATGTAGTAGTTGCACAAGGATGGAGAGAGATCAGTGGAATAAATTAAGAGTCCAAAATAAACCCTTACATTTATAGTCAACTTGATTTCAACAAGGTGTCAAGACAATTCAATGAGGAAAATAAGTTTCTTTCAACAAATGGTGCTGGAAGAATAAAATTGGACCCTTACCTTACATCATATATAAAAAAATGGATCAAAGACCTAAAAAGCTTAAACTATAAAACTCTTGGAAGAAAAAAAATAGGTGCAAATCTTCATGACTTTGGATGGGAGAGTAAAATTCCACCACTGTGAAAAACAGTTTGGCAATTGCTCAAAAAGTTAAAACACAGAGTTACAATATGACCCAGCAATTCCACTTCTAGGAATTTCTACCCAAAAGACTAGAAAACCTATGTCCACACAAAAACTTGTACATGAATGTTTATAGCAGCACTATTCATAATAATCAAAAAGAAGAAACACCCAAATATCCATCAACTGATGAATGGATAAACAAAATATGGTGCCCTGGCCGGTGAGACTCAGTTGGTTGGAGCATCATCCCATGCACCGGAAGGTCCTGTTTGATTCCCAGTCAGGGCACATCCCCAAGTGTGGGTTCGATCCCTAGTGGGGCGTGTACAGGAGGCAACTGATTGATGTTTCTCTCTCACATCAATGTTTTTCTCTGTCTCTGTCTCCCTTCCTCTCTCTGAAATGAAAAGAAAAAATAAATCCTTGGGTGAGGAATATATATATAGTATATCCACACAATGAAATATAATTGGGCCAGGAAAAAAAAAGTGAAGTACTGATACCTACTACAAAAAGTTTGAAAACATTCTGCTAAGTGAAAGAAGCCAGACACCAAAGGTCACATAGTTGTGTAAGTCTGTTTATATGGCATGTCTAGAGCTGGCAATTCTATAGTGACTGAAAGTAGCTTCGCGGTTGCCAGGAACTGGAAGGAGTGGAGATGGGAATGACTGCTAAAGGAGGCTGGAGGGATGATGAAAATGTTCTGAAATTAGATAATGGTGATGGGTGCACAATTTTGTGGCCATACTAAAAATCAAGGAATTATATACTTTAAAAAAACTAAAAAGTAAACTAAAAAATTTACTTGTTTTAACATCTGTTTGTCTGCTAGGTTTAAACTCTACGAGAAAGCATGTTGTCTTATCTACCATATCTTGGAGCTGAGTACAAAGCTTGAACCAACTAAACTTTCAATAAATAGTACTGACTGACTGATTAGAATGAATGCATACTTTATGCCAATTTAAGGCATGCACTAATTCTAATTAATTTATTCAAAAATGCTTCTATGTTTTGGATTTAACATTTGTTTTAAACTATTTTTAGATATCTACATTTACAAAATAACAAATAGCAATGCTTTCAGATAATTTACAGCAAATTTTGTTTTATGGGCTTGTATCTCCTTGTAGATTCTGAAGGACTGATGAGTGCCTTTCATCTTTATATTGTCATTATCTGCTTCAATAATATTTGCTGTCAGAATGGTATGTAAATAGTGGCCAGATTATTCTTAGAAATAAAAACATTTTAATTAAAGACTATAATATTTTCAAATTAAAATAATGGACATCTTTAAATAAAGAAACTGTTGGGTCACTAAAATGCTAATTTTGGGATCCTCTGTAATCCCTTTACTAGTTCTGTTTATGAATGAAGAGTTTAATGGCCTCTTTATTCTTGAGAAACCAAAATTAAGATACAGGGCTTGTAAAAGGATAGCATAACCTTTCATGGTTCCTCAGGTCTCCTGTACTGCAGAATAAGCATTAATCATGCACAGTAACCTAATGCTACTTTACTTTTATATAAAATGCTCATGAAATATCCTTTTAAAGATCTAAGATTAATTTAGCAATAGTCTTTCCTCTTAACAGCTGTGGGCAATACTTATGAATTACTAAAATAATGCTGACCAATTAAATTTTTGTCATTTAGAAAAAAAGTGATTGTCTACTCATTTTCAAAATGTGGATAATATTTATTTTTGTGATGTGCCATGCACAGAGCTGTACCATCTTTTACCAACTAAAATTTTAATTTAAAATAACTGAGTGCACTGCAATCCTTCCTTCAAAATAAAAACTTCTGGCCCAGCGAAGAGTTAGAAAAGTTGTCTACATCTGGTAATCATAAACTATCATCTGTCATAGCTAAAAATAGTGCTAGTACACGCAGAAGTCATCCAATTACATTTTGCCTCAAATCAAATTCTTACTGAATCTCTTCCTTGAATAGCCTGAAGTCAGGTTTCAACTTTAAAATCTTTTGTCTATCGGGAGAAAAAGTTGAACTAGTTGGTCACAATAATACTGGGAAGGAATGGTTCTAGGAAAATACCTACCTCTTAAACAAAAGCAAATATTAAGTTCTCTTTAACAGAGTCAGATGAACAATGAGTAAGGCAGTTAAATAGGAAAATTAATAAATATTAAAATTAGAATATTAAAATGTTAGTTGCTATTTTTCACAATCATAATCTTAATAATAAATAATTATGTATTAATTAGAAATCACAATCCTTAATCAAATTCTTCTCAACTGCTAAGAAAAGTGACAAAAATTCAGAGTCAATCATTTAGCACTACATAGTAAGCTTTTACTTCCACATAGTAAGCATTCACTTGGCTGACGGTCCAGAAAAAGATTTGTGCGGAGTGGGAGCTTAACTCTTTCTTCCATTTCCATCAGCATGCCCGATTAGATGGCTGAACTTAGTTTCCCGTGTGTAAAATCAGGAAAATGATAACCTCCTAACAAGTTAGTTTAAACTGAAAGGAGATGTCATATGTGGAAATAAAGGTGATATTTCAAGAGATAAAGGCAAGCAGGGCAATCGAATATTAAATGCAATGCTTAACTAAGCTCTGATTTTTTTTTTAAGGTGAATTCAACTTTCTCTGGACTGCTAACTTGGTTTTAGTTAGCAAGTTTCAGATAGATGGATACCTAGTATTGCTACAAAGTACCTTAATCAAATACCTGGCAAACCAGCATCTCTCCTGGCTTTCTTTTCTTCCTGTAACTAGAGTTTTTGAAAGATACACACACAATTTCAGATCCTTGTCTCTTTCATCACTAAATCTTTCCTGCCTTAATTCTGACAACATTACAGTATATTGGTCAATTTCAACCACCACACATCTAAGGAAAAAACATTTTATGTAAAACTAGCATAAATTCTATACTTGAGTTTTCTATAATAATTTAGTAATCCCCTATTCTGAGCAAGGAACTGTGCAAGTACTTTGTATGCATTACCATTAATCACAACAACTCTATAAAGTATTTATTATCTGCTATACATGAGGCAACTGGGGCTTAGAAGTATTATTAAATAAATTGTGCAGGCTTACAGATTGAAATTCAGCTCTGATCATGAAGGTCTCATTTTTTCCATCATACCACATTTTGTATTTAAAAGTATATGTCAGTACTTAAGTTTGCTTTTTATCCTGAGGATCCAAATAGTATTTCAGTATCAATTGGAGGAGAAGCAATTTACTAACATCGTGAGCAGAGTTATATACATGAGCAGAGTTATGTACATATACAATTCCAGTAATATAGGTTCAATGATAATAAATCATGTTCTGTTTAAATTGCAAAATGATTCCTAGAAGCTATCTAAATGGTCTCACTTTGAAAATAAAAATTGGAAACTATATCCAGATAAAACAACACAAATCAACCACAATGCAAAATTGAACATCTTTCTAATAATGCAGGATTTTATGAGTGTAATATTATGAGTGATATTGGAGAATTACTCCAAAAAAGATCTAATAGGCACTTCAACCAGAACATCTGACCTCAAAAGATTAAGAGAAGCCACTAGGAAAGTTAATAAAACCCTTGAACACTTTCTATAAAGGGACATCCTATATGATCCACTGAGAAATTCAACCATGAAGTAAAAGATGCCATTTTGTACTACCAAATAATTCTGTGGTAAAAATTACACACACTACAAGCCCCAAAACTTGATTTATCCTCACTTCATTCTAAGAACTTATCTACAGCTGTGATTACACCCTGTTTCATTAAGAATAAACTAAAACTTGTTTTCATAGCTGTTGGTTTTGTTTCAAGGTAAGTCTTTATCAAATTCTTTATTAGCTATGAAATGAGTTTGCTTCAAGTAGTCTTTTTTTCCCTACACTGTCTTTAAGTAGAAAATGTTTCAATACATTACATTAAGGTAAAAACTACCTGTGGTTTTTAGTTGCTTCTAAGGATAACCAAACTTCTCTGAGGTAGAAAACTGTGAAGTTACCATACATGCCTCATTTATAAGTTAATTAAATTCACCAATATACTAAATTACTTCATATAGTTTTCAATACTTCCTTTAATCCTATTGATTCTATTTCCAGCTTTATTAAGAGGACAAAAAAATTACAACAAAAAATAATTCTAACCTCCCACTTCCAATCTCAAACCATAATTTTCCCTACACAGGAAAATTCATATATGTAGCAAATTCCACTTTCTCTAAGGTAAAGCTAAATAAATATGCTCTCTCTAAGCACATTATTTACACATATTTTGAGCCAATGGTTCTCCCTACCTGCACAGACTTTAACAATCTTCAGTTGTGAAGGATGTCACAGTAAGGACTCTTCTTATACAAAATCTGTATTTCTGATAAATTTTGATAAGCATGTGGTTGTTTATTTTAAATTACTAGAATTGAGCCAAGACTTAGACAAATGAATGCCTAAAATTAGAGTACACATTGGTTCAATGCATAACATACTGTGGTGTAATTTTACTTCTTGTTGGCATCCAAGCATTACAAGAAATGGGCACCAGACCTTGCTCAAAATCCTATTTTCTACTAATAGAAATTAAATAGAAAACATTGTTCTGTAACTCTAGAAACTTGACAAGCTTAATAAACTGGAAGGGAGGGGGACTCAAAACAAATTACTAACACAAAAAAAGAATGAACTTCATTAATAGGGAAGCTAGTTTGTTATATTAATACTTCTATAACTTTATACACCTGTGTACACACTCAAAAATAAATGCTCACTGAGTAAATGGCTAATAGTACAGATAAAGAAACAAGGTAATATCTCTCTTCATATCATTGACCAGAATAATCTAAATTATTTTAGATTAAAAATACACAAATAAGTGTATATAACAAAGAACAGCTATAATTCCTCTCATTTTTATGGAAAGTCAGAATTTTAGCAAATCTATAGTCTGAGAGTAGAAATTCCTAAATTTACCTCATTGTCAAATTCTTAACAATAGATTTGCAGGGATATCATTCATATTTGATATTTTTTCATCTTTCACTTACTCTGAGCTCTTTAAGTAAATGCTACATAGTACAATATAGTGATGATAGAGTATTTAAGGAGAGACAATAGTATTTCAGTGTCTATCAACACCTTACATAAATGCCGAAGAAGTGATTGGATTAAAATGTGAAAGCCATGAAGTAAATTTAAATAGATATATTTACACATTTTATAATGCCCACCCCCAACCCCCATACGGACACAACACACCAAGTAACATAAGTCAGCATTATCCATGGTAACACAGAGAAATAAAATGTGGTCTCAGAATACTACTCCAAAGATGCAAAGAGGAGCACTGGCTAAATTAAATTTAGTAACATCCTTTAGCCTAAATTCTAGCAAGAGGTGGAATTAACTCAATAAATAAAAAGGTGATGTAGGGGATACCTACAGACCAGAATAAGAATTCTATTCACTGCTTAAATATTTTTCCTACATTCAAGCATGTAATCCAATCCCTAAGGACGAAGAGAAATTATACTCCTGGCCCACAGGGTTCCCACTAGGCTTAACCTTTTGACAACACTAAACAACTAACACCTACCTTCTTTCATGGCTTGTGTAATAGACTACTGCCTCTTTTATTGTAGAGTGAAGATCATACAAAAAGAAATATATACCATGCTCAATAAGATGCCACAACTATTAATGAATAAAGTATCAAAACATGGGTCATTAGCTTTTATCTTCAGTTGTTCAAGTACAAATATAAATTGTAAAATAAAAACAACAGCCCTGTGCCACAAGCTATGTGGTCCTGAACAAATAATCTCTTTAGTTTTCTTGGGTTCCTTACCTATGAAATGAGAAAGTTAGAAAAAAAATGACTGGTAAAATGACTTGTCTGCAGGTATAATCTAAAACTCCTGGATTTATAAAAGTTGCTTAATTTACTTAACTATTCCTTTAAGAAGGGGTAAAGTAGAAAATCCCTTTCCTTATTTCTCCCACTTGAAAAAACATTTTTAAAAATTTTCCAAGAATGCACAGAGTTCAAGGCCAGGAGTAAACCTGGCTGAACATCAGAGCTCTCAGCCTCTTACTTGATTGAGAAGCTGTGCAGAGTCAACAAGGAGACCTACTGTTGAAGCCACTGTTCCTGCCTTCAAGGAATTTACAGGCTAGAAAAAGAGCCAAGATATACATATAAATAACCTTAATAAAAGCTACAGCCCAGCCTGCTGGCATGACTCAGTAAGTCGAGTGTGGACCTATGAATCAGGAGGTCACAGTTCGATTCCCGGTCAGGGCACGTGCCCAGGTTGTGGGCTCGATCCCCAGTGTGGGGCGTGCAGGAGGCAGCCGATCAATGATTCTCTCTCATCATTGAGGTTTCTATCTCTCCCTATCCCTTCCTCTCTAAAATCAATAAAAATATATATTTTTTAAAAAGCTACAAAATGAAAACCAAGAGATGAGAGTTCTGAGGAACACTAGGTTACCTCCATCTGAGAGGATCAGTGAACACCTCAGGGAGGACTGGGCTGTTGATAAGCACAACTTGGACAAAATGAAACGGGGCAAAAAGGCATTCTACACAGAGAAAAAAACACAAGCAAATGCAAACAGGCATGTTTAGGGAACAAGTCCTTCCGTGTGGATGGAGACAAAATAATGGCATACGGGATTATAAAAGGTGGGACTAGAACAAGCATGTCAAACTTGCGGCCCACAGACCGCATGCCTCGTTTTATTTGGCCCGTGTTAGCCTTTGCGTTTGACATGTTTGCACTACACCATGGAATGCCTTATAAAAGTCCAAGATAGACGGTATAAGCTTTAATTGAAAAGTAAAGAAAAGCCCCTTAAGTGCTATAATCAGAGGAACACTCTTGGAACATTAACTAGGATTTAGTGGAAAAACCAGTTGGGAGTCCTGGTGAGGAAATAGAGTATCCAGACTTGGGTAAATAACAGCAAGAGGCCATTTCCACCATTGCTCTCACTACTTATCCATATAGGGAAAAACATGTGCAAATTTACTTTTTAAATGTAAACCTTGTTCTCATCAAGTAATACGCTTAAAAACTGACAAAAACAGCTCTCTCAGAAAGAGTTAAAATCATCAGAAATGCATACTTAGTATTTAATCTTGGCCAAGGTTTCAGGACACTCCCATAGATTGCTCAAAATAATTTGTACAATCTTGCTGGAGGGTAGTTTTGCAACAAATGCCTAAATATTATAACCCAGCAATTTAGAAATAATCATGAATAAAAACCAAGATTTATATTCAATTATATTCATTTTAATATAGTTCATACTTGAATGTTTAACTGTATGGGATTAGTAGTACATACTTAGAATACTACAAGCATTAAAACAATGTGGACTATCTCTTAAATGAAAGGAATTTCCCCCATTTAGTGGGGGAAAATGATTACAGAACAAAATGTACCATATTACCCTCCCAACACAAAACCACTCTGTGTGGTTTGAATGCCTAAACAATAGGCTTCAACTAAGTTTAGAATGGAAAGTAGAGGGTCTTTCTCTAATCAATAGGTCTCTTAATTGGTTAACACCAAAGTTCCCTTCTCGGGCATTTTTTTTTTTGGGGGGGGGGGGGCATTCCCAGGGGTTAGGAAGGCATTTATTTCAAGCAGCAAGACCCCTGCTCCTCTACCTGAATGTCGGTGTATGTGTACACCTATACCCATATAGTCAGTAACCTTAAGCTTTCGAAGAAATGGAACGTGGCTTATCAAAAGCAAAAATCAGGGAGCCCAACAACCACCTTTGCAAGGAAGTATGCTCCAGAAATGGTTCAAAGCTACCGTATCTTAAGGTACGGTCAAACTGAATTCTAATTCTAGAAACATTTCTATCCCCACCCTACAAAACTTCCCTCAAAGGTCATACCTATAGCATGTTAAAAGCCAAATTCAAGAAGCACTACTAATGGACAGCGGTGCACATACTCCTAAAATTCCACAGAGTCCGCACCATTTCTCAGTCTTCATATTAAACAGTTTCTCTGAATTTAACCACTCACTCCTTCTTAAAAATCCTCTCCTCCTTACAACACTATCCCGCTTCTTTTACTGCCCTGACTACAACTTCCTGATCTTTCCTGGTGCTTCACACCCACACAATGTTGGTTTTAGGTTTTCCTTCATTAATCTTCAGCTCTTTCACTCCTTCTTAAAAATCCTCTCCTCCTTACAACACTATGCCGCTTCTTTTACTGCCCTGACTACAACTTCCTGATCTTTCCTGGTGCTTCACACCCACACAATGTTGGTTTTAGGTTTTCCACTCCCACCTGCTCAGGACAGGAATCATCCCTTTGTCCAGCGTATCCACGTTGCATATGCCTCCAGCCCTTTAGTCACTTAGTAGCCGTCCTAGTTATCAGATCAACTGTGGATTCTTAGTTCAAGTAACCCTCATATTACTTAATAATGACCCCAAAGTATAAGAGTATTGGTGCCGGCAATGCAGATGTGCCAAAGAGAAGCCGTAAAGTGCTTCCTTTAAGTGGAAAAGTAAAAAATTCTCAACTTAATAAGAAAAATATCATATGCTGAGATTGCTAAGATCAATGGTAAGACCGAATCTTCCATCTGTGAAATTGTGAAAAAAATAATAAATTTGGGCTAGTTTTGTTGTCACACCTCAAATGCAAAAGTCATGACCACAGTGAGTGATAAGTGGTCAGTTAAGATAGAAAAGGCATTACATTTCTGTGTGGAAGACATGAAGAGCACACGTGTTCCGACTGACAGCAATGTGTTGTGCCAGAAAGCACTGAGCCTATACAAGGACTTCAGCAAGAGATCCCCTAAAACAAGAGATCCTATTTACATAACTTTCATTACTGTATATTGTTATAATTGTTTTATATTACTAGATACTGCTGTTAATCTCCTACTGTGCCTAATTTACAAATAAAACTTTATCATAGGTATGTATAGGGAAAAACATAGTACTCCATAGGCTTGGTACTATCCTTGGTTTCAGGCATCCATGGGGTCTTGGAATGTATTCCCACAGATAAATGGGTACTACTATCCTCATTTGTCTCACTTTGTATTCAATTCCCAATTCTTTATCATTAAAGCTGTCATGTCTCTGAGCTTCAGAGATATTCTATCATCACTTCATATTTGAAGTTTCTAAAACCAAGCTTGGCATTATTCCTACCTACTTAAGCTCTATTTCTACAAATACTAATGCCCTAGCATTGCCAATGTTTTGCTGTGACTGAAATTTCATGTTGCCCTTTGAGCGCCTCCTTCACCCTAGTCCCACAAATCTATGTCAAATGTCAAGTATTCCTTCTTTCTCAAATCTGTCACTTCCATTTCATTCCTATTTCAGGCCAAGCTCAGGCACTATGTGCCTTAAATTTGGGTACATACAGTCATCCTAACTGTTCTGAGTTCTTCTCCAAGTTATTTCACATAGCACCCCAAACCAGTCTATCAAACTTACTATATCTTATTACTCTCTACTTTAAAACTTCCAAAGGCTCTTTATTCCCTTCATGGTAAAGTCCAAAACCCAATGTCTTCTGCAATCTGGCACACAGTATCTTTATAGGACCACAGAACATCAAGACTGGAAGCCTAGAGATCACACACCTAAGGAAACTAAGACCCAAAGGATGTGTCTTACTCTGGCCAAAATCGAAACATACCAGAACAGAAACTTGAAAGCCTAGATTGATGTTTCCTAAATTTGTAATTCATGATTATAACATGAATTAGATCAGGATGCATAATATGAAGATTGCCAGGCCTTTCACCTATAAATTCTGATTTGGTAGATCTGAGTATGATCACAGGAATCTGAATTTTTAAGCACCACGTGATTCTTATATTCAGAGAAGTTTGAGGAAACCTGACCTAGATCTTGCAAATCTTCTATTTAATCACATTAATCTTATTTTTCAACTATTGTCCTATAAATATTCTGTCCTACCCAGAAAGTTCTATACAGTGTCTCAGTTAATACCATGTTTAGTGGTTATATCATTCTTCCACACCACCCAAATCCCAAAACTACCCATTCCTTATTTTAAGCTCTTCAAAATCTTTTGACTGTCTTAATCAATGCTTTTCATATAACCTCAATAATCAAGTACTATGTAGATTCCAATTTTTTAAGTATCCTAAGAATAGAATATCCAAAGATGAAATATATGTTAAAAATACAAATTATTAGTATTGGTCTGAGCCTGAAAGATAAAATGTCTTCAAAACTAGTTCATCGGTGGGGAAAAAACCAAAACAAAAACCCCAAATGATTTTAAACCCTGAAATCAAAGTACCTCTCACTTGTTATACCACTGTATTTCCATTAGATGACTAGATGTGCTTAAGGGGATGGGGGGATGGGACAGTAGAAAAAATGGGCCTAAATATATATTTTTAAATATATCTAGAATCTAGTTCTTTCTTCTACTGTCACACACTTTTCATAAAACTCAATCCATGTCAGCCTCAGCTTTTCACTGATTTCCATTTAAGTCATAACCTATAACCTACAACATTAAAATTAACTGCTGATAAAGAAAATGCTAAAATATAACTTCACCAATGAATCTGAAATAGGTAAAGTTAGTCTTACCAAGTAAAAAAGCCATAGACAAGGACTAAAAAATATTAGGCCATTACACTTACATACAAAGTGAGGCTCCCTAGAGACATTTGAATAAATTTGATTTTATATTTAGTGCCTAAAAATTTATGGTATAATATGGACTAAACTAGATCTTAATTTTTCCTGTCAAAAAATATCCCTAAATTAGTTCAGCAAATAAAGAACTTATGATGTTATTAAATGTTCTAAGATTTAAATGATTAATATAGAGCCTTATTAGTTGCAGAGTAGGCCCTGATGTGACTTTTCACCCATTTTTAAATCCTGTATTTATTGCATTATCACTACTATATTTACTTAGCAAAAACTAGTGTATCGATTCATATTTCACTTTGTAATGCTAATGGTCAGAATGATGAAAAAATTATTTTCTTTATTAAATTCACATGTAAAGAAACCATAAAGGTAAAAATCCAAAGCTGTATTGTTTCCTAATCTTTAATTGTATCTCAATATGAACGTAATCTTAAACTCACCTTTTCCCCACATTTCCTTATTAAACAGATTTTTAAAAAGAGATTGTGAGGGTTTTTATAATTAGCTCCACATATTGCTTTTGGAAACATTATTACTAATCCTGCTAGCAATTCTACTATAGAAGAATATATTTTTTAAAAATTATAAAACTTTAATGTGGCCAGAAAAAAACTACTGTGTGGAAAGTCTATTAGGACTACTTAATAACTCTACTCATTTTTAAGATAATTTATTATAAGTGGTCAGACACACACAATCTACCACTTTCTTTTTGTACAAATGGTACATTTAATCATCTACATAATACTTTTTAAATATTCATTACAGTCAACATTTCACCACTTATGGGCTTAAATTCTTACACAATGACCCACTGAGATTTGAAAGGATCTAGGCTTTCAAGGGGGAGGAAAGAGGATCAAGATCAATGATTGGTTATTACAAGGACAAAGGTTAGTGACTTAAATATAGACATGCATTACAAATTGTTGTGTATACATTTTAAAGATTTCAAGATACACAAAAATGTAATCTAATTAAAAGGAGGCTGGTAATCATTTTAAATGTTCAATAAGATTCCCACAGAAGAAAACAGGCTTATTGCAAGCAAACACAGTATCTTGCTACCTATAAACCTTCAGATAGGATTTCAACTATACCAACTCAGCTTTAAAAAAAAATACTTGGTCACAGAAAATACGTCATTATGGAATACAAAAATAGCTATGTAGATCTATCAGGCCAAAGTGACCAACAGATGAAATGTGTTAAAACCATACTGTTTAAAATGTGCAGGATTAAACAGAACCTAATCAAAGGCAGGACTGCGAAGACTAAATCAAACGCCAGTGAAACAGAAAACATGCCATTTTCTCATACACAACCAAATGTAAAAAACACATTTGTGAAATAGCTGTTTTAAATCTTTACTCTTAAACCTTTCACAGGTTTCACTTTCAATCCAAAATATATCTAAACGGTAAAGCTCATTCTTAGCAATATATTACTAGTCACATAAAAAAAAACACAACTAAATAGAAGATTAAAAAGCAGATATACCCTTGTCCTTCCAATTTTTCTTCTGGCCATCCATCTCGTCACGATCTGCCCTCCAGATACAATTATCAATTATGCATACCAACAGGAACGCTGTAACTGCAAAAGTCTACCCCTGAGACATGAAATACCCGTTTCCTCAACCGAAGTCTGCAGTCTCCTCTGCTGCACAACTGCAGCAGGGCTGGAGTCACCTGACGCCTTCTGGGTGTGGAGCAGTCTGACGCAGTGCAATCTGTAACTAGGCTACTAATACTCAGGCACTACTGCCTTCTTTCTGCGTATTGTTCTAGTCTTTTGCTTGTTGCTCACACCAAAAGGAGCTACTTTTGCAAGGGGGAGGAGGGGCAGCCTACCAAAAGAAAGAAAAGAGAGCTGTTTTTTTTGGCATTATTTGAAGTACACTTAAGGCCATGTAGAGTTTTTTGTTTTGTTTTAAATTATACTGCTGCTTTTCAGTTTCATTTAAAACTCTAAAATCAGTGGTTACCTGTTAAGAAAAACAACATGGACTGACTGCAAAGCTTATTCATAAAAACACATTATTTGCCACAATAATTTTAATGGCTCAATAGGATTTCTATTCATAAGATTAAAAAGCAGAAAGGCCCTAGTCCTTCAAATATTTCTTCTGACCATCCACCTAGTCATGATCTGCCCTCCAGATGCAATTATCAATTTTGCACATCGACAGGAAAGTTGAAATAGTTTTTACCTCACCGGTAAGAGCTTATATTTCAAGCCTGGGAAATGCTAAGTCTCTTTTTTACTTTCTCCTAGATTAAGGCTTAAAGCATTCAGCATTTGCACCCTTATGAGGGTATAAGTAGAGAATCATAAAGTCAAATTATTTATATTTATTTAATATATGCTACTCAAAAGAAAAAAGTTTTTATTCAATTTCAACAATCTCATCTTTCTAATGCAATGGTATTTTTCATTCTTCTCCAATTAAGGAAATTCAGAGTTACAAATCTATACTTATTCTGAATTTATCACCTGTTCCAACTCAATCTGTCAATAAATATCTATTAGCTTGAGGAGAAATATTTATGTGTTAATTATATTATTTGCCTTGGCAAAATATGAGACTAAACTAAAATTTTACTGATAAATACATAAAAATAAATCTATGCACAGAATTTCTAAAATTTTTGTTCAACTTTTAAAATTGTCATTAATTCCAGTGCAGAATATTAGTCTTTACTAATGTCCCATAACTGCTCAACAGATGCTACCATCTGACTAAGCAGAAGAGATGATATATAATGACAAAATCAGCTGAAATATTTTAAAATGCCTGATGAAGTATAAGATATATAGCCTATGTACAAAAATACATATTTCACAGGACTATGCAGCTACCCTAAAATAGTTATAATGTTTCCTGGAATTTTCTATAAAACTGTGTGGGCTGCAAAACCCTCCAAAATCCTTAATATCAGAAGAGGCCTGAATATCGATGATTCCGTTCTTTCCCTTATCTGCCTAACTGCAAACATAAAGCAAAGCTATTTTTAAAAAGAACCCAGTATTCTCAGCTTAAGAGTGAATATTTAACTTTAAACTATTCACTGGACCCTTGAATAATATGATATTTGAGAACCCTGTCACCAAGTCAGAGCATAGCTGAAAATATCCCAAACTATTCAGTAAGAACGTATTATTTCCTAATAATGAATCCCATAGAACTGAAGGCCAATAAATATTTTAGCCTCAGAATAAGGCATTCAAAAATGGCACCCAAAGAGGTTCTTTTTTAAATATATTTTTATTGATTTCAGAGAGGAAGGGAGAGGGAGATAGAAACATCAATGATGAAAGAATCAATCATTGATCAGCTGCCTCCTGCACACCACGACAGGGGATCGAGCCCACAACCCAGGCAAGTGCCCTTGACCGGAATCAAACCTGCGACTCATCAGTCTGCAGGCCGACACTCTATCCACTGACCCAAACCGGCTAGGGCACCCAAAGAGTTTTTAAGTCAGAGATTACTACACAAACAGGAGAGGGGAGTGGAAAGATTTCTTAAGATATGAGTATTTACCATTCACATCTTCTGGTATTTAACTTGGTTTGACAATTTTAAAAAATAGTCCAAGAAGGCAAGAATGTGTAATAATATCCATTCATCTAAACATTAAATATACCTAACAACTCCCTGGCAGATTAAAAAGGCAAAAACAGGAGCCCTGAAAATTCAACCTTGCATAGTGATATCTAATTCTTCAGTTTATATGGGCTTTGCAATTTATTAAGCTTACAGCAAAAACTAGTTCATATAAATCAACTGACATTCTGCCCATTTCTTTCTTAGAAAAGTTTAAAACTAGAGTTCCTTTAAGTTTGGTAAACTAAGCAAGAACATGCTTAAATTTGAAATTTTGATGAGACAAAAAAAAGTGTTAAAATATAAAGCTATATGGGCTATGCTTACTGTAAGGACCAAATGAATTAGTGTTACGCAAAATGCCTTATGACAGGTGCCTGACAATAAGTAGGCCCTATGTAAGTGCTAGCTATTTATGATTAGTATTATGCTAAAAATAACAGACAAACTACAAGGGACAAGACCCTTAAAACACATCTAAGAAAGCACATTTATTAAGCCATCTGATTCTAGGCAATAACCAATACCTTTCAAATCCGAAGTACCTATCCACACAAATTATTGTTCATTGCTATGTAGTTCTATTATTTTCCAGCTGAGAAAATTTTATATATGAATAGTTTATAGGTCCTATTTCAGATTAAATCCCAACTTTATAGGCAAATAAAGGACATAAATTTGTTTTTAAAAAAAACAACATCATTTATTTTGCCTTCAAATATTTAACAAATAAAAAAATTTTCCAATGATAATTTTTCAATAGAGCAGATACATCCCAACAGCATTTTGATTATTTGGGACAGAAAAGGAGGATTCCAAAGGAGAGGACAACAGAAAAGTGCTTTACTTATAGTGCAAGTAAATAAATT
This sequence comes from Myotis lucifugus, assembly GCF_000147115.1. NCBI lineage: Eukaryota > Metazoa > Chordata > Mammalia > Chiroptera > Vespertilionidae > Myotis > Myotis lucifugus. The sequence goes on along the minus strand of NW_005871054.1, from coordinate 7,327,335 downwards.
CTAAATTGTCTAAATTCTAAGTTCTACTGCATATTATTGGGAAGGGGGAGGGGAGGAGATAGTCTCCTTTTCCTGAAATCAAAATCAGCCTTACACAAAACTTTTTAAATAAACTGTTCAAAGTTCATGTTTGGCAACTTCCCACTCCTCAAAGTCCATATCCCAAGTACCTCTCCCAAGCATGACAAAAACTAGTAAGGAAAATGTCCCCAAGCATACCCCTAACTCCTAACCATGCCCTAAAATTTCCTACATTCTTTGTTTCTCTTCTTTTATATCTAGAATCAAATCTCATTTTCTTAGTGCACTTATCTCATCAGTAGGAAATGTACATGATTACATCAATCCCTACTAAAGAATAAAAAAACTCTTTTCTTTACAACCAGAGAGAGAGAAAGAGAGAGCGAGAGAGTGAGAGCGAGAGAGAGAGAGGTTTGTATCTATATCTAAGTGGCAGGATTTCAGACATTAGAAAGTGTATTTTGGCATAGGCAGCAATATGTAAGCTGTAGGTCTGCCCTGGCCATTCTCCTAAGATTCTTCCTTTTCCATGTCTTTCCTTCCTTTTCTTCTGAACCCCAGAAAATTTCATGTTTTGTTTTGCTTTGTTTTCTTAACAATGTTGAGATAAAGGAAATAAAGTGGGAACAAGGCAGTCATTTGGATCGAAAGTACTACTCTAAACTGGGAATTGCTTGTGTACAATTCTTGATAGCTAAAATAGTATTTCCACTTCCAGCAATAGAAAACAGCATTAACTTTTTAAGTAAACAATTGTAGTTACACAGTAGTTTTGAACTTACTTAATTATCCTGAGTTATGAAACTAAACATATGTCTCACTACTGAAAGGTATTAAACAGCACTGTTTAATGTGCTGTAATATAATGCCCTCTATGGACTAAATTATAGCACTTCAACATTAACTATTGAATTGAAACTTAAGATGTGGAGAAATACTGTAGTCTAGAAAATGAATGACAATACAAGTTAAAATGGCAAAAAAAAGAAGAGCATTTTTGAGTCTATAAACAATTTTGCATAAGTTGCTAAAAAAGGAATACTAAAAACCATAGAGAGAAACTGAAAGTGATATTGAATGAGAACTAAAAAAATGTTGACTTCTTGTATTATAATCTAAAATAAATATATAGATATTCCAAAAGAGACAAAGCATTTTTAATTTGGAATTTAAAAAGTAATAGTCTTTAGGTTCTGAAACCTTAAAACCTTTAAGTTTTCATTAAAGTACACAGGTCTGGGGGAATCCTTAAGGTCATTTCATAATGTTTGTAATAGCATGATTCAAGCATTTGTTTCATTCAATACAATGTGTCAAGATTCAAAATCCTGTTATAAAGTCGTTTTTAGTTTGAAACAAATACCCACAACTCACTAAATTTCTCTGCCCAACTAAATATATGCCATATAGTCAATTATAGAGTATTCCATAGACCTCATTTTCTATCTATAACACTAGGTGGCACCAACAACCACAGTACAGTTGATTGTCCAACCCAGGGCATAAAATCTGGCAGTGCTGATTTTCTGTGTTCCCTGTGTCCGTGTTCCCTAGGATTGTTTCCTGGTACTAGGAAATTAGATCAGAGTATGATGGGAATAGGAAAACAACTTCACCCAAAAAGCATGTGGGATAAAATAATCTCTGACCAGAATTCAAAATCAATTTTGAATAGATCAGAATTAAATGTAAAAATGAATCTATAAATAAGTAAATAAAGTTATAGAGTTCCCTATGTGAACATTTAAATGTCCAGCAAAATTAAAATTCTTTAGAAAACTGAGGGAAAACTGTAACATGACAAGAGTTTGCATCCTTGTATATAAAGCACTCCCAAAATTAGAGATGAAAATCTAAATTTAAAAATGGGCAAAGGAGCCCTGACCAGTGTACCAGTGTGGCTCAGTTGGTTGGAGCATCCTCCTGTACACTGAAAAGTGGTGGGTTTGATTCCCAGTCAGGGCACATACCCAGGTTTCAGATTCAAGCCCCTGTTGGGGCAACTGATCAATGCTTTCTCTCTCAAATCAATGTTTTTTATTCTCTTTCTCTTCCTCTCTCTTAAATCAATTTAAAAAAAAAAAATAACCCACATATCCTCGGGTGAAGATTTAAAAAAAAAAATGGGCAAAGGATATGAACAGGCAATTCACACAAAAATTACAAAGAGCCAATAAATATATGGAAACATGTTCACCTTTGCATACCACTTTAACTTATCAAACTCATAAAGGTTTTCGATTTGGTTTTAAATGGCAAGTACAGAATGTCTGGAAGAATACCTATGAAATAAGTCAGACATAGTAAGTGACTAGGAAGGAGCACTAAGTGTTTACTTGAGACAGGAAGACCTATCACTGTACTTTTTGAATATTGTATATGTGAAGGTATTATCTATCCAAAAAAAATATATCAATTGGTGATAATAAAGAAATGGGTGTTTTCTTACTCTGTTAAAAGGGGTAAAAACTAGTTCTGGATCTCATCCTCCCCTCCTGACTCTCTACAAGCGCCTTTAATTCAACATTTACTCCAATCTCTTTAAAAGGGGTGGGGCTTCTTCAACCCCATTGTCTCCCTTCCATTGCTAACACTATTTCTCAAACTTTCTTTATAACTGTCAACATTTAATATCTATTTTCTAAAATCCCATTCATTCCTCAGCCCTAGCCCTGCCCACTCACACCACCAGCCACTGTCAGGCCAATATCTTCCCTCCTTTTTGATAAATTCTTAATCCCTAATCTTAGGTGAGCTAGTATTTGATAACGCCAATCAATCCTTCCACCTTTAAATCTTCCTCTTCTCTTGGTTCTCCCTCCTTGATCTGTGGCTTTAATTACTATCCCAGAGCCCATGGCAAATACACACATAAAAGCAAAGTCTCTCTCAAGAGCTTCCTATGTATAATATCCATCACTTCTTGGATGTCCCTTAGGTGATGTATTACCAATATATTTAAAACTTATTTTCTTAGCTTCTCTCCTTAAATCCCACTTCATTCTCCAAACTTCCCGAACTCAGTTTCTCTTACTGCCACCCATGTATTTGCACATATAGAGTAATCTTTAATGCCTCCCCTTATCCTTCATGTTCATGTCCAACCAAACCCCAAGTCCTATGTCACCAGGCTCATCCCATTACCTTAATGTAAATAGCCTCCTCTTTCTTAGACTATAGCAACAATCTCTAAACTGGTCTGCCAGTAGTACTACCCATTTGCAGTATATAAGCAGATTCAGTAGAATCCACATAATCACTACATATTTTCATAGAATAACAAACACATTTTCAAATCACTTTACACAAATCAGGTCATGAGAAATGTAGAGACAAATGAAAAAATGAGAATAAGTAAAATTTTTCAGAAAAATTCATAATAGCATACCTCAATTTATACTTTTCAACAAAATGTTTACTACTCAGTATACATAACTTTATACCTATTACTGGAAAATACTGCAGTATATTGAAATATTAGAAACATTACAGAAAGGTTTTTTCATTAAAAATTTTTTAAAAATTTGTGGGGGGAAAAAAGTAAATGCACCTGAAAATGTTTTAATACCTCTTGCTCTTCGTGCTATCAGGAAACACTGAAGCAAAAGAAAAGAAATATACACTGAAGCCAATTCTAACATTTTTTTTTTACTTCCTTGGCAATATACAAATGATCAATGAATAATTGTGTGGAAAAGTTAAGAACAAGGGTAAGTGATGAGTGCAAGAGGGGTAGAAAAAGCACTAAAACCTTTAACTGGGACAGTAGAAGAGGATTCTATCAATGTGATGTGATGTATTGGACACTACAAATGTAATATACTACACAAAATGTAGTGAAATGTTCCGTGGTAAGTCAAAAGGTGGCAAGAAAGCACAAAACAATGTATGGATTACCTGAAGTTTTACTCAGCTCTGCTGAAATTATAGCAGATGGTGATCTGTTCTCTTTTTCTGTACCAGCAGGAAGTTTTTTCTCGGCTTCTTTCACAAGAACTTTGGGTTTAACTATATTCCCTATCTCTGTCTGAGTGGTCAAAGCAGAAACATCTGGAGGCAGTAAGGGCACCTTTGAAATATCAGACCTATCTTTGTAGACTTCATCTGGGACATGGACTTTATCTTCAGCCTTACGTTGTACCTTCTTGAAAAAAATGTCATGGGGTAATTCTGAGCGAGGCAATGACCCAGCTCCATCCTCAACATTAGCAACTTCACTTTTGCGGGGTACTTCTAGGTCAGTGTATTCCCTGGCTAATTTAGAAGAATCAGTTCTGGAACTGACAAATGTAGGGAACTCATCTATAATCTCAATGGGAGAAGAATCTGAAAATGTTTCACTCTCTCTTATTTTTGCTTCCTTAGCAATAAATAAGCCATCGTTTGAATAAACGGCAGTACTGAGCTCTTCCATCTGCAAAGGCGTTTTCTCCTTTTGGGTCCATGTTGGAACTTCACCAGGTGATACGGTACCTTTTGTGGTGTCTAAATTGGGCTGGAATGATTCCAAATATGGCTTCCCCCCCTTAGGTGGTGGTGAAGCTCTGACTTTTTCCTTATTTTCATGTTCTATCATGAACTCAGATGAAGTTTCCATGAGATTTTCTTTCGTAAGTACCACAGCTTCATCTTGTTTTTGTGGAACTTCAGGTATTGAATCATCACTAAATAAGTCAACTGGTTCAGAATCAGGTGAGGAATCTTCAACTAGGTCCGAATGCTCAAGCTCTGGCTGTGCAGCTTTGGCTATTTCTGAATAATTAGAGAAATCTGGCGTTGGTTCAGCAGAGACCTTTGTCTCTTTAATTAAATCACATGCAATGGATATATAAGGACCTTCTGTTTCTTGAACAGCTACAGTCATACTTGCAGGCTCTTTAACCTCTTCCTTTGTTCCTGATACTTTTTTAAGTGACACATTCATGGCTTCTTCATAAGGTGGTGGATTTTCAGGCTCAAGTTTTATGCTTTCATAATTAACTGGAGGAGGAGCATCTAACGGGGATGAACTGGGCTGCACTCCAGAAGCACCAGCACTAGGAGCTACAGAACTTAATGGTGCTTCCATAACAATGTCAGGCAAAACTGGTGAAGGAGTAGCTTCGGATTCTTCAAATGATGGGCAAAGCTGTGCAGCAGAGTAGAGTGACTCCTGCATAGCTTCTGATGTTTGAACCAAGTCCATTTTTGTTTCAAACGCAATCTTCGTACCTGTAGCTTCATTCAGTTCACTTTCACATGCTTCCTGTACTAAATCTGGGGTTAGACCTTCAGGCATGTTTGTCATTACTTCCCCCGTCACCTTTGATAAACTATCTGTCGTGACATAATCTGTCTCAGAATCCTGTGCTGCTACAAGGAAAGGGTGTGATGACTTGGTGCCAGTATTCTTCTCTGTTATAATCTGAGCCTTTTTCTCTTCTATTTTTTTTTCATCTGTCTTATTTTCTGAAGTATGGTCTTCCAACATAGGAAAAACGTTTGTTGAAATGCTTTCAGTAGCTGTTGTGTTAAAGGGAGTGCATGTGATGTATGTTCCTGAACCATCTTTTATAGCTTCTGGTGTACTGGGAAAGGAAGTATCATCATTACTGCTTTCACTATCTTTCTCAGGGTTTGTCTGATCAATGCTATCCACAAAATATTTCTTATCCACTTTACTCTCTAACTTGCTCTCTATAATACCTGTGGTAGCCAAGACATCACTATCTTGCTTACTATTAATACCTCTTACTTCCCATACTCGCTCAAATGGTTTAAAGTCTGCATACTCTTCCCTCATAGGAGCTCCTGTTGTAACTCTCTTTTCATTAAAACTGTCCCTTGTTTTTTCTGGAAACATAACTTTGTTCTCTTCTTTAGTCAAGTTAGTAAGGGCTGTAGGTGATTCTCGATTACTAACTAGGTCATCCTCTTCATCTTTACTCTTCACATTTATTTCCTTCCTAGGGTCTGCTACTGTTGTGGCAGATTCTGCTTTTGGAGAGCCACTGAATGATGATCCCATTTCTGAATATTCCAATTCTGAAAACTCTGTTAAATCTTTGTCTACAAATGGATTTTTTGCCTTTTCTGGAAACTCTTTGGAAGCTTCCTTTGACGTTTCTTGAATTGTTCCTTTGGTAGGCAATACTGCTTGTAAATTACCAAGGTACTCATGTTCTTTAAAAGAAGTAGCTGAGAGGGAAGACAGAGAAGGAAGAGAAGCAGCAGTTTCAAGCAGGACAGATGGGAAATCCTCTTGACCAGCGGAAACAGTGTTACCTGGCTGCTCCTTCAAGTCCATAATTTTTTCTGTGACCATGGACAGAAAGGAAAGTTAGAGAATGCCAGTGTTCTCAGAGTTAATGTATGCTTTATTACAGATTCAAAATAGTGTTAGTAAAGACTTACTATTAACTAAAATGAAATGTAGCATTTAATTAATAAATAACAAGTACACTGGAACTATTACTAAAAAATTAAAACTATTATCAATAAAATCTATGTATGGCTACAGAGGTAATTTATATGTCATGCAAAGACATAAATCAGTCTTTAAGAAAAACCTCAAGAATAATCATGAAAAAAGCTAATTTTAACTGGTTTTAGAGGGGAAAAAGAGTATTTGAGAAGAGAGTTTGACAGTTTAGAAAAGAAAAGACACTGGACAATTAAATGCCACAGAATGACATTCGTTCACATGAAAGTCTTTCAGCTATACAGCAAGTAAATTTTATTTGGAGAAATGGAACAGTCAGTATGTAAATGTAAATCAAGGGTCCAAGAATTCCTTATATACTTCCAATTATTAATCAAAAGTTCTGCCCATTTCCCCGTTGGACATAGCATATAAAATGCAATTTCAACTTTTTCAGTAGATATTATCTGAACCATGCTAATTTTTAGTAAATTCAAACTACTCTGTACAGAGTTAACAAAACTACAGAGTTAAAGTTAGAATACACAGAGGATAAAAGGCTAGCAGAAAGAACTTGCCTGCAGAGGAGTGTATCACAGGCTCAGATGCAGCAGGAAGAGCAAAAAGTGTCTCATCTGAAAAACAAATAGAATATAACCTCAGCAGAAATAAAGACAGAGTTGGAAGGAGCCTAAAGATAAGAGGAGCAAGTAAGGGTTCAGTTTGTAATGAGTTAATACAAAACTTCACCTACAGAGAACAAAGCCAAGATGGAAAGGAAAAAGTAGTACCATTAGTAGAATCATTAATTCAGATTAAATTACCACATATATTATAAAGTTGATTAAATGGTATCCATAGAACCTATCATTTTTCAAGAGGCAAAAACATGTTTATGTTAAACATCATGAACCAAAGTGGCTTTAAGACACTATTTTTCTTACTTAATATACCACATCCAAAGCTTTTGTTCACATTTTCAGATAATTAAATTATCTTGTACTAATTAAGCCAAAATTTTAAAGATGCATTTGAATAAAATTAATACGACACTTGCTTAGTCATTTTTACTGGCATATGTTCAGTTCAGAAGAACTTTCGGAGAATGCATTTTCTTATGCCAGGTTGTCTACCTTTAAATAAAAATATTCTAAGAGTCATTGTACACTATTCTTTGAAGACATCAGTTCTATCAGTTCTATCATCGTTGCCCAAATTACAAAGAAAATACTAATTATAATTAGGAAGATCATTATTATCACCAGTCTTGTTTTGTTTAAAATTAACATTGAGGGCTACTTGTTATTCTAAGTACTTTACATGCAAAAACTCATTTTACTCCTTAGAACCCTACTGCTACAAGGGTTGTTGTTACTATCCCCATTTAACAGATTAAAAACCAACAACAATCACCACCAAGGGACAAAACTTAAGGAACTCACTCAAAACACAACACAACTAGTGAGAGTCAGGCAATTCAACCCCAGAGCCCATTTTCTTAACCGCAATATATTATGGACTGAATATTTGTGATTTCCACACCCCCACCCCTGACACACACCCCCCCCCCCCCAATTTTTATGTTGAAGCCCTACCCTCCAACGTGATAGTATTTGGAATCAGGGCCTTTGGAAGGTAATTAGGGTTACATGGTAGGATAGGATTAGTGTCCTTATAAGAAAAGACACCAGAGAGCTTGCTGCTCACCCTTCCCTGTCTCTCCATTCTGCTATGTGAGCAAGTGGCAGCCACCTATAAGCCAAGAGAAGGAGCCTCAGAATGAAGCCTACCTAGCTGGCACCTTCATCTTGGATTTCCTGGACAGGGCAAAGAAAGGAGGAATAAGCTTTAAAAAAAACAACAGAAAGAAACTATGCAAAATGAACTACAGCAGGGGAAAAAAAGGCTGGGGTAGGGGAAGGGGGAGTGAACAGAGCTCAGTGGCCTATTAGATAATCAAGCATTTAAAGTATATGTAGTTGGAACCCCCTCCAATTACAACAGTGACAGATGCAGGGGGGAAAAGGAATAAAGATATAACAAACTAAAATTTGTCAACTGTGATGGAAAATACCAATTTACAAATCCAAGAAGCAGAATAAATAAAACCCACAAAGAAACACACTGTAAAGGTCAAATTGTTGTAAACCAAAGACTGAGAAAAATTTTTAAAACAGGAAAAGGGCAAGGGAACAGCAATAAGAATGACTTGACCTCTCACTGGAAAAAAACATAATCCAAAAGATAATGGACATGCTTAAAATAATAAAAAAAAGGGCAATCTAAAATTATATACACTCAATCATTATTATTCACTGATTCCCTATTTGCAAATTTGTTTACTGGCTAAATTGGTAATCCCAATAGCAGACATGCACAGAACAGCAAAATATGCCCGTCACCCAACACAAGTTCCCAGGTGAGGTTAAACAAGGAAACCCTATGTCTCCTTGTTTCACTCTCACACTGTAAACACGTATTCTTTTTCCAGCCTATTTAGTGCCACATTTTTTCACATTTTTTGTGGCTTTTGTTAGTTACTTTGCTGCTTAAATAGGTTCCTAAGCACAGTGCTGAAGTGCTGTCTAGTGTTCTTAACCACAGAAGATTGTGATGTACCACCTTACAGAGAAAATATATGTATTAGATAAACTTCATTTAGATATGAATTATCATGCTGTTGGCCATGTGTTCAATATTAATGAATCAACAATATATAGTAAATAATGTGTCTTTATAAATAGGAATACACATAAAACAAAGTTATATATAGATTGGTTAACAAAAATGCTATGACTAGAGGTTTCCAGGAACCTAACCCTGTATTTCCCCTAGGGGCAATGATTCAGTATTTGCTAATTCAGTGTTTTCTGTGACTCTATAAAACATAACTTCCTTCTCTAACTGGCTTATTTTGCTTAGCATAATGCATAACCCAGGAATATAGACAATAGGGTGGTGACGGCCTGGGGTCGGGGGTGGGGACGGGCTGGGAGAAGTCAATGGGGGAGAAAGGCATATGTAATACTTTTAACATTAAAGATTTAAAACAAATAAAACACCACCACTTCTGTATATAGCAAGATTGACTGTATTCATAAAAAATATTCTTGAAAAACAAAGACAATAAAGGTATTTTCAGATAAAATATGAAAACAAAAGCTGAAAGAAATTACCATCAAGAGACCTGCACTACAAGAAATGCTAAAGTTCTTCAGACTAAAGGGAAATGACACCAGATAAAAATCTGTATCTTCATGAAGGAACAAAGAATGGTGGGATGGTAAATATGAGTAGATACAAAATATTCTCACTTCTTAATTTCTTTAAAGAATAACTGATTTTTGAAACACAAATAATTACAATATACAATAATATGTGTAGAAGCAAAATGTATGACAATAAAAACACAAAGGATGGAAGAACTGCATGGACGCATAAAAGAACAAAAACCAGATGGGACAAAGAGAAAACAAAGACTTAAATGAACCATACTGATAAGTATGATCAATGTAAATGGTCCCAATTAAAAGCAGGTTTTCAGACTAGATAAAAATCCTTCTATGTGCCATTTATAGGACACACACTGTATATATAATAACACAGGAGGTTAAAAGTGAAAGGATCTAGCCCTAGCTGGGTTGGCTCAGTGGATAGAGTTTCAGCCTGCGGAATGAGGCGTCCCAGATTCGATTCCGGTCAAGGGCACATGCCTGGGGTTGTGGGCTTGATCCCCAGTAGGTGGAGTGCAGGAGGCAGCCAATAAATGATTCTCTCTCATCATTGATGTTTCTATCTCTCTTTCCCTCTCACTTCCTCTCTGAAATCAATAAAATATCTATATATATAAAAGCCTAAGTGACCGGCCGACCGGTAGCTATGACGCACAATGACCACCAGAGGCAGACGCTCAATGCAGGAGCAGAAACCACAGACATGGAAACATGGAACAGACTGATGAATCTCAGAGGGAAGAGGGAGGAGAGCAAGAAGAGATTAACGGAAGATCTTATATGAATACTAGAGGCCCGGTGCACAGATTCATGCACCAGTGGGGTCCCTCGGCCTGGCCTGCAGGGATCGGGCTGAAACCAGCTCTCTGACATCCATTGAGGGGTACCAGATTGCGAGAGAGCACAGAGCCGAGGGACCCCACCGGTGCACAATCTGTGCACCGGGACTCTAGTGTGTGTGTGTGTGTGTATATATATATATATATATATGAAGGAATCTAAAAGGATATATCATCCAAGCACTTATTCTAAGAAATGTGGAGCTGCTACATTAAGGTCGAGCAAATTAGATTCAAAGACAAGAATATTACCTTGATACTATCAGTGATAAAGAGGGGCATTTGGTAATGATAAAGGAGTAAACAAACATAACACTAAATAGCTATATTACAACACTAAAGGTGTATGGGAAAGGTATATAGAAAATACATGAAGCAACAACTAAAGGGAGACAGACAAATCTAAAACTTTTATTTAAAAAATTTAACACTCAACTCTCAACTAATCGACAGATTACACCCACATGCATGTAATCAATAAGGATATAGATTTAGGTAACACTATTCACAAACTAAACTGACTTTTATAGAGCACTACAAACAACAGAATACACATTCTTCTCAAGTACATACGGAACATTCACCAAGATAAACCATTTTCTGGTCTATAAAACAAGTCTCAATACACTTTAAAAGGCTGACATCATGAATTAAATTGATCACATGAATTAAATTGAAATCACTAAGACAAAAATATCTGGAAAAATCCCAAAATGTTTGGAAATTAAACTAGACAATTTAAAAAAAAACACCCATGGATCACAGAGGAAATTAAAGCATATTTTAAATTAAATAATGGAAATTTGTGGGATACAGGTAGAGCAAGGTTAGAGAGAAATTTATACTCTAAAGGATTCAATTCAAAGAGCTTCCACCTCACGAAACCAGAAAAAAAGAGCAAGTTAAACCCACATAAGTAAACCCAAATAAGTAAAAGAAAATAACAAGAATCAGAGCAGAAACTAATGTTATAGAAAACTAGTAAACAATAGAGAAAAATCAATGAAACCAAAAGTGAAGAAATCAATAGAATTGATACTCCATAAAACTAACAAGAAAAAGAAGGAAAGAAGATCAAGTAATGGAAATAAAAGGACTATCTCTATAAATCTTAAAAACATCAAGAATATTATTAACAAGTTTATGCCAATAAATTAGATAACTTAGGTGAGTGGACAAAGTCCTTGATGTCTACTCCTCAAGATGAAATAGACAAATTCCTTTAGAGGCATACATTTCTAAAACTGGCAGAAAAGAAATAGAAAATCTGAATAGCCCTATATTACTTAAAGAAAGTTCAGTATCCTTATCATTTAAAACCATATCCACAAAGAAAACTCCAAGCCCAGAGGCTTCACTGGTAAATTCTGTAACATCTAAGGATGCTTATACAGACGCTTTCAACAAATAAAGGAAAAGCAAACACTTCCCAAAACGTTTTATAAATTGATACATTAATATCAAAACCAGACAAAGATACTGCAAGAAAATGAATTTACAGAAAAATACCCCTTACACATACATGCAAAATTCTTTAACAACATATTAGCAAATTGAATTCAGCAATTCATAAGAAGTATATTCATTACCAAAAGGGTTTAATCCCAGAAATACAAGATTGGGTCAACATTGAAAATGAAACAATGAAATTTAGCACATTAGCAGTCTAAGAAAGGGAAGTAACATGGTTGTCTTAATAGACGCCAAAGACATCTGTTAAAATTCAATACCTATTTCATAAAAATTTTCAACAAATTTGGAGCAGAAGGAAACTTTCTCAACCTAAGGGTCAGGACATCTAGGAAAAATATGCAGCTGACTTCATACTTCATAATGAAAGACTAATCATATTTCCCCTAAATGCAGAAAAAAACAAGGAACTTTTTACACCTTTTACTGTACTTGCCTTCTTACCACATTTATAGCATAAATATCAGAAGGGAAAAGTAAAATGATTTTAACTTGCGAACAGCACTGTGTAGTTAGAAAATTCTATGGTTTGTTTTTTTTAAAAAACCACCTATTAAACCTTACTAGAGCTAGGAAGTAAATTTAGGAAGATGCAGGATAGTTACAAGAATAGTATACAATCACTGTATTTCCATGTACCAGCAACTAACACATGAAACATAAAATTTTTAACTACTATCATTTACAATAGCAACAAAAAACATAAAATACTTAGGAGTAAATGTAACAATAGAAATGCAAAAGCTCTACAGTGAAAACTACAAAACACTGCTGAGAGAAATACATACTAGTAAACATGACATGTGGATTGAAGACTTTTGTTGTTAACAGGGAAGAGCTCTCTTAAAAAGTTTGTGTCTTTGCACATCTTGTGAAGAGAGGGATGGGGCACTGGCTGCCTTTGTTCCTATCTTTTCAAAGATGCTTGTATTGCAAACAACCTTAGAGACAGAGACAAAGTCTTTCACTTGAGCAGTAAGGCAGGCAGGCTTATTATGTAGTGTAAGATCCAGTTTCTCTAAGCCCAAGGTTGCCTGGCCCTCTCTGTGTTGTCCTAAGGAAACGGGGCTCTGGGAATCTGTCCCCAAAAGTGCTAATATTCTGGCTATTACCACTGCTGTATTAAAGTCCCTTATTTCTTACCCAGGTATCTGTGTCCTCTGCCAGCATCCATGAGACTATGGCAGGCTAATTTGTTAGCTTGTTATAAGGTAAAATCTCAAACTCTTAAGATGTCAAATTCTCCCAATATTGATCTCTAGACTCAATACAATCCCAAATTCCCAGCAGCCATTCTGTAGAAATGAACAAGTTGATCCTAAAATGTATATAGAAATACAAAGGACTTAAGGCAAAACAATTTGGGGGGGGCGGTGGGGGGATAAAATTTGGTGTATTCACACTGCTTGATTTTAAGACTTACTATAAAGTTAGAGTAATTAAAACAGTCTGGCTACTGGCATAAAGATAGACAAATAGATCAATAGAATAAAATAGATAAAGACATCCTTGACTCACAATGAATGGTTTGACTTTATGGAAAGCGATATACATTCAATAGAAATCATACTTTGATTTTAAATTCTGATCATTTCCGGGCTAAGGATACGCAGTACAATTTTCTGGTGAAGCTGAGCAGTGGCAGCACAGGCGGTGAGCCACAGCTCCCAGATCAGGAAGGTGAACAACTGATACTCCACAATGCATTCATTGTGTTAGATGATTTTGCCCAACTCTAGGTGGGCAAAATTATAGATTTAAACATAAAAGCTAAAACGATAAAGCTTCTAAAAAAAAAACACATAAAATGTTTTTACAACCTTGGTGTAGGCAAATGTGTCTTAGCACACAGTAAGTATGAACCATAAAAGGAAAACTTGATAAATTAAGACTTCTTCAAAAGCAGAAAATTATACTCATCAAAAGAAACCATCAATAAAATTTAGCAGATAAACTACAGATTAGGAGAATATATTTACAATGCATATATCTGAGGAAAGACTCCTACAAATCAGTAAGAAAATGGCATCTAACCCAATGTAAGAATGGGCAAATTACTTGGACACTTCACAAAAAGAAGATATACAAGTAGCCAGTAGACATGTAAAAGCCCTCTAATTCATTAGTCATTAGGAATTAAATTTAATTCATCATGTGAATTAAAGCTATAATGAAAACAACTACATACCCACTAAAATTTAAAAGACTGATAATATCAAATGTTTGTGAGAATGTGAAGCCACGCTAACTCTCATACATCGCTGGTAGAAGTGGAACCACTTTGGAGAACAGTTTGGCAATTTTTTTTATAAAGATAACTACCCTATGAACCAGCAATTCTACTCTTACTCAATTCTACTCTCTTTACCCAAAAGAATGAAAACAAATATCCACAAAAAAAGGCCTATACAAAGAAAGTTCACAGCATTCTATTGTTCATAATAGCCAAAAACTACAAATAATCCAAATGTCCATCAACAAGTGAACAAATAATTAAATTGTAGCATATTCTTATCATGGAATACTTACTCAGCAGTAAAAAGGAATAAATTACTGATACCTACAACATCATTGATAAGTCTCAAAAACATATTGAAAAATATCCTCGGGTGAGGATTAACAAAAAAATAAATAAAAAATAAAGTAATAAAAACATTAAATGAAAAAACTGTAGGTGCATTCTTCAACAAATTTCAGAGAGAGTGCACAAGTAAGCAAGGGAGAACCCATAAACAGACATAAAACAAACCAATCCATTGTAATGTGTGGACCTTATTTGGATTCTGACTTTTTTTTTTTAAATATATTTTATTGATTTTTTACAGAGAGGAAGGGAGAGGGATAGAGAGTTAGAAACATCGATGAGAGAGAAACATCAGCTGCCTCCTGCACACTCCCCACTGGGGATGTGCCCGCAATCAAGGTACATGCCCTTGACCGGAATCGAACCTGGGACCCTTGAGTCCGCAGGCTGATGCTCTATCCATTGAGCCAAACCGGTTAGGGCAGGATTCTGACTTTTTTTAAAAAACTTTTTTAAAAAGACATATGACATTCACTAAGTAGTAGTAAATATAAACTTTGGCTGGATACTTGATGAAATTAATTATTGTGAAATATGTTGGGAAAGTATTTGATCAAGAGTATTGTGGTTATGTTTTGGAAAACAGTACTTGGTTTGCAAGATACATAATGAAATATTTATAAGGGTGTGGGACTGGCAAGATTGGCAATGGATTGATGACTGTTGGGGCTCAGTGTTGGTTAAATGAGGTTTCATTCACTATTCTGTTTTCCTTTATGTTTGAAATTTTCCATAACAAAAAGTAAAAATAATTTTTTAAGCTCTCCAAAAAAAGAGGTAAGGCAATGTAAACGTGCTAAACTTCTATTATACTGAAGTAATTTCAACCACATTTTTACCCACAATTCTTTTAGCAGGCCATTAAAATATATATTTGACTCAGACATATATATGACAAAGGCTAATTTCCTAACACTAGATCAAGTGCTCCTACAGCTAGAAGAAGAAGAAGAAAAAAAGAAGAGGTCAAAACTGTGATGAGAAAAATGTACTGGCACCTAAGCCTAGTAAATAATATGGCACCTAAGCTAATTAAAAAAAAAATACTGGGAAATATAAATTTAAAAAACAATTTGCTAAATCAATCTACTCCACTGACAAAGGCAAAAGGAAAAGAGGTACTTTAACACATTATTGGTGAGAACACAGGTTGGAACAACTCTTTGTAGTACAATTTGGCATTATCTAGCAACATTTTAAATGCACATAGCCTTTGAACTAGGAATTCTATTAGCATGAATTTATCTTACAACACCCAGAGAACAGCATGTATTCCCAAAGAAGTTTACATACAGGTGTTTATAGCAACATTATTTATAACAGAAAAAGCTGAGAAACAACCTAGTTAATCATCACTAAAAGACTGATTAAATAAAATATGGTACATATGTAAATAAATGCATGCTTTAATTCATAACACTTGGGATTTTTATTGAAAATCCTATATAATAAAAGCCTAGGCGGAGTCAAGCGATCACAAGATGGCTGCCACAAGATGGCCACCCTCACGTTATCACAAGATGGCCAGCAAGAGAGGGCAGTTGGGGGTGAACAGGCCAGCAGGGGAGGTCAGTTGGGGGCAATCAGGCTGGGAGGGGAGGGCAGTTAGGGGCGACCAGGCCAGCAGGGGAGGGCAGTTGCGGGTGATTGGGCTGGCAGGGAGGCAGTTAGGCATCAATCAGGTCGGCAGGGGAGTGGTTAGGGGGTGATCAGGCTGGCAGGCAGAAGCGGTTAGGGGCAATCAGGCAGGCAGGCAGGCAGGCAGGCAAGTGGTTAGGAGCCAGCAGTCCCGGATTGTGAGAGGGATCCCAGATTGGAGAGGGTGCAGGTCAGGCTGAGGGACACACACACCCTCCATCCCTGTGCACGAATTTCGTGCATTAGGCCTCTAGTATTGTAATAATTCTGGAACTATACAGAATGTGAAGATCAACTTATCAACTTTCATCTATAATTTTCATTCATTCAACAAATATCTGAGTGCCTACACCACATGTCTGTGCTCAGTAATGCAGTCATAATGTCATATAATCCTTTTCCTCAAGGAAAAAAGGTGATATAGCCCCTTTATTCAAGGAGCATATAAGTCTGGTACAAACTAGAGATGAGTAAACATACTATTATCACATATATGGCATGATATCTATCATGAGGTAAGAACAGAATGTTACGGGAACACATGAGTAAAGCAACTTAAAATTAATAATCACCATGCCAAGAAACAAAAACTCAGCAGCTTAAACGTGAAATTATCAACTCCTCCTTTAGAGCTGAAATGATGATGAGGCCATCAGTCTGAGCAGACCTTAGCTTCAGTACAGCTGGGTCTGACCACCTTGCATGCCTATGTCCACAAAGGTCACATCCTCCCATTTAAACAGGGCTGATGAACTAGGGTTCTGCCCTTAGAGTTCTGAATCCCTGGTGCTATCACCCTCAGGGGGACCTTTTCTAGGGTCTATATTTAGAATCAGGAACAAAAAGTTTCAAAGAATGTGCTATAAGAATAGTGTATCTGCTACATTTACTTCTACTTCATCAGAGTTTCCAAAGAATCAAGAAATATATCCATTTGGTTGGTATTTGAAACCTGGGCTGGCAAAGTACCTTTAAAATGTGCCATTTAAATTGGAGCCTTACATCAGTAGGATTTCAAATAAATTGCTTTTAGGTATATTATTAAATAACTACACTAAAACAGAGCTAATTATTGGACAATAGAAAATATGTCCCTTTTTAGAAAGGTTTTATATAATACAGCAAATCTTCCAAGTTTACAGAGATACAGTATGAAATAGCATATTTTCTAAATATTATTCCACATAGTTAGATATTTACCAAAGATTCTATATATATTCATTACATCATTTAAAAAAGGATGAGGGAGCTTGTTGGTTACTAAAAAGTACTATAAATTTGGCACTGTGCTTCCTAGGAACCTATCTGAAACATAATTTATCTTACCCATAAAGAGCATACATACCACTTGTTCCTAGTCAGAAAATTAAAAATAGCTTAACAAAAGAAATTATTCGGAATCTCTAAATTCATCAGTTCTATTCCTTGCTGTCACTTGTTAGACAAAAATGGAAGATGGGGACTGAATAGGGCATGATCTCTCTTTCTTTAGAGGCATCTTATACTTAAGATTTAACGTATATATATCACTCAAAATCTTAAAAGACATGGTTTTTCATCTCCAAGATATAATAATCCTATACTTAAAGCAATATTAAATCCTATATAAACTTCCATTCAATTAACAACTTTGGACAGTCTCTGAAACTGATTTAATAAGCACCAACATTCTTTCCTTTGCATTTACATTCATAGCCTCAAAGTCCTGTCAATTTTTCTTTCATAAAACCTCTTTGGCCCTAACCGGTTTGGCTCAGTGGATAGAGCCTCAGCCTGCGGACTCAAGGGTCCCGGGTTCGATTCCGGTCAAGGGCATGTACCTTGGTTGCGGGCACATCCCCAGTGGGGAGTGTGCAGGAGGCAGCTGATCGATGTTTCTAACTCTCTATCCCTCTCCCTTCCTCTCTGTAAAAAAATCAATAAAATATATATTTAATTAAAAAAAAACAACCTCTTTGTACCCTAACTATAAAAATACAGATTCATAACCAATTAAAAAATTTTCACTGAACTAAGTAATGAACTAGATTAGACTCTACTCAACTGTCTCAGAACTATCTCAAAAGCTTTCTCAATAGTTCCCCTGTTTTTCTTTCCAACCTATCTTAGAATATGGTCACCAATTCCTTTTCTAACACTACCATCTAGGCCTCAGTTCAATAATCTTCAGTGGCTTCCTAATACCTAAAGCAGTAAATCAGGAAGAGTAAAAAGCTACTAGCCAATAAGTTCATAATTTGTCCGATAAGATGAACTCTACATCTCTAATAAACTTGATATTTTTACCTTCTGAAATAATTTCCCAAGGTGTTCTTTAAAAGAATTTAATCATTAATGTACAACCAGGTACTCGTGGATGAAAAGATTTGAAAACTATTTTACAGACTACGCAGGTTTGTCTCTGTAGACCTAAAACATAACTTCCAAGAAATAGTCTATCTAACCAATACATGAAAACCTCTCAAAATATTTCATTAAGTCTCATGGTAAATCGACCACAAGTTTAATTGGCCTCGTCCCGGATAGGAAGCCACAGGTTTCCCCTCTTTAAGACCATCAATCATGCTGCCTTTGTGTTGACGATTCCCTGATGATGCAGAAAGAGGCTAAACCTGTCCACACTGACAGCCAATTCCTCTTCCTCTGCAGCTGAGACCGGAGCAGAGCTGCTTCCCCTCGGAACGCAATGCCCGCAGCCCCTTTCCCCGGGCTGGGCTTAGCCGGTGCGGAGCTGCCACATCAATACACGGGGAACTGGGCGGTGGCAGGACTTCGCCACAACTCTCCCACCCGGGTCTCCACGCGCACACCACTGGGGGCGCCCTCCCTCACTGCAGCGGGGTCAATGTGGACGCTTTCCAAGGGGTCATCTCCCCACCGGCGCAAGCGGAGGGGAGGGAGATGAAACGCATGGGGCCAACCCGGCCAGGGAGGGGATAGGAGGGGGCCCGGGCTGAACGCAGGCCAGCGGACTGACAGCCAAACTGCGCCTTTCCCCAGGAGCAGCCCAGACGGGAGACAAAAGATGAAGGCGCCAAGGCCTTTCCGTCCGCACCCCAGAACGAGGGCAGCCCCAAGAACCCAAACCCTAGCTCCTCGATACACACCCAGCTCCTGCTAGGGCGGGTGGGTGCCTAACTTCAGGGACGCCGTGCGATGGGGACCAGCGGGAAGAACCGGGAGCGGCGGTGCACGTGTTACCCGACGCCGGACAGAAATGAAGCACCAGCCGGGC
This sequence comes from Myotis lucifugus, assembly GCF_000147115.1. Lineage (NCBI taxonomy): Eukaryota > Metazoa > Chordata > Mammalia > Chiroptera > Vespertilionidae > Myotis > Myotis lucifugus. Next base: position 7,307,915 of record NW_005871054.1, on the reverse strand, counting down.
TACCTCCGCGCCCACCCAGCTCCGGCGGCTCCACGGGTGGGGGGGCTTCCGCCCCCCCCCCAGGTCCAACAAAGCCTCGGGGGAGAGGG
>NW_005871054.1:7271048-7307481 GCF_000147115.1 Myotis lucifugus | reverse complement strand
GGAGGCCCGGCCCGGAGGCTCGTCGTCCTCCGGGAGCTGGGAGGGCGAGGCTGCGGCAGCGGACGGCAGGGATGGCGCGGAGGACGCGGGACTCGGTCCCAGGGCTGATGCCTCTCCGGGGCGACGGGGGGCGCGGCCGGCAAGGGCCCCCCGGGGCGCGGGGGGCACGAAGTCATTGTCGAAGTCCAGCAGGGGCGCGGTGGGGGCGGAGGCGGTGGGCACGGGGGCCGCCGACAGCCCGGCGGCGGGCTTCCTCTCCAGCACCTCCAGCTCCTCCAAGTCCTCGTCCTCGTCCTCCTCGTCCTCTTCCTCCTCGTCCTCTTCCTCCTCGTCCTCGGGCTCCCTCACGAACTGGTACTTGAACGTGGGCTGAGGCCGGGGCGGGTGGTCCGAGGACGAGGAGACCCGAGACGACTGGTCCGCGTCTTCCATGGCTGGCGGGTCGGAGAGGATGCTGCAGCTGCGGCCGCCGCCGGACGCTTCTCCTCCGCGGCGCGGGCTGTGGTGGGGGCTGGGGAGCTCTGAAAGGGGCAGAGCCGAACGAGCTGAGGGACCGGCAGAGGCGACGGCTCCCGGAACAATGAGGCTGCCCCTCCTGCCTCCGCACCCGTGATGCGCCACCCGCCCCGTCCCCAGTTGCCGCCGCCGCCGCCCAGACCGGCGTAGGAGAGAGGCCAGCAGACTCTCCGCCCAGTTTGGCGCGATTCCTCCTCCCCTGCGGGCGGGGGCTGGCGCGGGAGGGAGGGAGCCAATCGGCTACAGGATAGTGATAAAGGACAACCGGCCGGCCCAACGGAAAGGAGGAGAGGCGAAAGTGGGTGTGGCTTACTGCGCTTCCTCTCTCTTACCGGCTGGGTTGGGTTCGGTGGGCGGGGTTTGAAACTGGCAACCCCGCCCTCCCCCGTGGGTAGTTTAGTAGAGGGGCTGGGAGGGAGAGAGGCTGGGAGGGAGGTGGGAGCGTGGAGGAGGGGGTCTGGCCGTGCCCACAGCTGCAGGTCCGCTGCAGTTAGAGGGCTGCGAAAGCGAGCCAGCTGCCGGCCCTGGGGGTGGGAGAGACTCCTGACTCGCCACCGGAAGGGCGTTATCCTGGGTGGAAACTTTCCTCCCAGGAAAGGGAAAAAACCCAGAGTGCACAAAGGTACTAACAAACGGGACTGTGGAGTCGGCCCTAAGGATTGAAATACACATTGCATTTTAAAAGATTTTTTAAATAAAGAATTCTGTTGTTTTAAACTTAAATTCCCAGGCCACGTTATTACTACTACCATCACCACCTAAAAAGAAAAAAAGAAAAAGAAAATTTTTGACAAGGGTAAGATCACTCCTGGTCTAAATTGCTGACCCTGGATGAGGTAGGCAAAACAGAGCTGGGCTGGACCATCTGGGGCTGGGGCGGGCCGTGAGAAAGTCCACTCATCTCCTTCCAGGAGGCTGTTGAGATCTGCCGGATGCTGGACTCTCACATGGTAGGAGGATGAGTCAGTCACCCAAAGAGAGAGGGAGGGAAGAGAGAAAAGTGGCAACAGAACGAAGCCTTGGAAGGCAAATTTGATTCACATTACATTTCAGTCACCTTAGGCTCATGAGTCAACATTTCAGATGATTCAGGCTTTCTGGGAGCCAGTAAGCCCAGCACTCATTTCTTAGATATGCCAGTATGAGCGTGATTCCCAGCCCACTTTTTCCAAAACTGGAGAGAGTTTAAGGAAAATGGCTACAGAACATGTAAGTGTCGGCATCCAGAGGGTTAGAGAACCCTTTTATCCTTTTGATATGCCTTCCAAAAGTCTTTGCTGCATGCCTAACCTGGAGGCCCTGGACAGAGAGGGAAAACCTGTTACAGTTGCTGGCAGGCCAGGCCAGCACCGTCCAATACTTTAATCACTGGCCTACTTGTTGTGGCTGCACGGAAACGTGACTAGCTAAAAAGCCTAAATGGAGTGTGTTGTAAGTTTAAAATGCACATTATATTTTGAGTTAGTACCCCCCCCCCAAAATTTAACTATCTCAATTTTTATTAGTCACATATTGGAATTGATAATATTTTAGATTCATTGAGATGAGTATTTTTCATTTCTTTTATTTTTACTTTTTTTAATGCAGCTTTTAGAACATTTTAAGTACATATATGACTCACATTATATTTCTATTGGACGGTGCTAGTCTAATTTAATGATTAAGAAACTTTGATTGCCATGGGGAGTCACTAGTTATTTAAGCAAATTCTTACCTCCAACTAATTAATATTACCCTACACTTAATTAGAGTATTAAAAAGGAAAAGTAGGGGTTGTAGGGGAGGGAAAAGGGATGAATTGGTGGAACACGGGATTTTTAGGTCAGTAAAACTATTCTGTATGATACTGTGATGAAGGATACATGACATTATGTACTTGGCAAAACTCATAGACCTGTATAACACAAAGAGTGAACCTGTGGGCTTTAGCAAATAATACTTGACTTTGGTTCATAGATTGTAACAAATGTACTACACCAATGTAAGATGTTAGTAGTAGGGGAAATTGTGGTTGGGGGATTGGCATGGGAGTGTATGAGAACTCTGTTCTGTTTAATTTTTCTGTAAAGGTATAACTACTCTAAGAAAAAAAGTTTGTTTTTTTTAAAGGGAAGGTATAACAAAATTTCCTGGCAATGTAACCTGATCAGGTTAATTATCAACAATACATTCACAACCTGGCATATCAGTCCCACAAAGATGAACTTGCTTTATTTATACAAAATGGTTATGAGTTGCTTTCAGCTTTTGTTTATGGTTTGTTTGAGGAGTTAGAAACAGTGTAAGAAGAGGGAATTATTAGTGTAGAATTTGGGGGCAGGAGGTTTAACACCAAAGTAAAAATTTTAAACAGAACAGATTACTACAATGATAACTAAATTGTTTCAAGTATTTGTCAAAATTATAAAAAATCATACATGATTGTCAAGTGTAAGTGCATACACACACAAAAATATACTAGCAAAATTTTATTATATGAACTTTTTTCTGTTAAGTCACAATTTAGCTATCAGCAGTTCAGTCTTCCCCAAACTGTTTTTGTCACTATGATTGTTCTGAAACTCCTTGATGGAAAGTTTCAAAGGGTTTTCATATGTTATCAAGTTGCTCATATGATATTTCTGCACTCATATATATTTGTACCTGCTATTACTAAAACAGTCACAAGAAATGTGTTTAATTTATTTAAAGTGTCACAAAAGAATAATTACAGAAAATGGTAGATTTGCAACTTTAATTGTAAATAGCAGCAAATACTGAAGCAGTAATATACGCACTCTCCTCTGACATAGAAGAAATACAAGAATTTTATATTATTGATCTTGGTGGTTTCTATAAAATCAAGTGTTTGATGGATGAATAAGAGTAAAGACTTTATCTAACAAAGAATGGCCAACAAAGCATAAGGAAAAGAGAATGTTGCTATTATGCCAGAATTAAGAAAATCTGGTAGTATTTGAAATGGTAAAAGGAAGAATATAAATTTTAGATCATAATAGTAGTTAGAAAATAATTATTCAATGAATTATCTTGGAAATTTTCTTATCAGATGTAGAAGATTAAAGTTTCCAGTACCATGGATGATAACTGTTCTCTCTTAGAACCCTATTCAGCCTGATAGAATTTCAGAGTTGGAAGGATTCTAGGTCAGACTGAGCAATCTCCCTCCCATTATAAGAAGATCCTACAGAAGGTTTTTTAAAACTTGGTCAACTGTAGTAGATTAAAAATGGCCACAGGCTCTATGCAACCACTCTAATCAAGAGGTTGGATCAATTTCCCACCTCTTCTAACCCGGGCTTGTGATGTCTCTTGACCAATAGAATGCCCTGGAAATGAGTTCCAAGCCCAACCAGCTTCCACCCTCACGCTCTTGGAATGCTAAGGCCCAAGATCCGTGGTCGGCAAACCGCGGCTCAAAAGCCACATGCGGCTCTTTGGTCCCTTGAGTGTGGCCACGAAGTTTCAATCGCATTGTACGTGCGCACCCGCACGTGGTATTTTGTGGAAGAGCCACACTCAAGGGGCCGCAGTTTGCCGACCACTGCCCAAGATGATAGAGACATGGAGAGACACCTCGCTGCCCTAGCCATAGAGCTGATGTCCCAGAAATAGGAGACCGGCTCAGACTGTCCAGCTAATACATCGAATCATGAAAAATAATGAATCACTGTTGTTTTAAACTACTACCTTTGAGATGATTCATTACACAGCAAAAGCTAATTGAAGCATCATCCATTTTGTGCTTCTATTTTTGCTTTATTCATTCATACATGAAATATTTATTGGCTACTTACTCTGCACCACGCACTCACTGTTCAAGACTTGAGAAAAATCAGACGCAAATGTGCATGAGCATTTTCAGTAAAGGAAACTTACTTCTTAGGGAACTAGCGCATTCCATGTCTATAGTATTATAGCTTATTATAGAGTGCCGAACTGACACCTCATCGGGTGCACAAAGAACAGGTTAGTTGTCCTTGTATCATGTAAACTTCCTGAAAGAGTTAAGGCATAGGATGAGTATACTCAAGTCTACATATTGAAGGGTATAGACCCAAGAGTGGGTTCAGCAACCACAGGAGAAAGACAAGAGGCAAACTCCTGACAAATTTGTTACAAAGCTGTGCACCACAGCTTCTTTGCCTACTGAAAATGACTTGCACGTGTGAAAGAGCATCACTGAATTATATTTGATCTTTGTATTCAAAAAAGATGGAAGCATCATTTTAGCACCCTCCAGGGAAAATTAGCAACTGGCTACGTCATTGTCCCTACCATTTCACTGGCATTTAGATGTCATGAAATGTACCTTTTTGTGAAATGCAGTTCATGGTTCTGGTTAACATCTTGACTTATTCTAAGCTTATTCTGTAATAAAAATATAAATATAAATATAAAATCAACATCTTCAGCTGTGCTAGTTTTGCATTGACAATTATTGTTGGACATAAAATTAAAAATTTGTTTCGAACAGACATCACATACTGGGTAAGTGAAAGTCATCATTGAAATTGAAGCTAATCCTTCTCCTTTAACCTGCCTTGGTCCTCTGCATCAATACTGCATTTCCTTAGGCTAGTTCAATATGCATCATTTCTCTGATGAAATTTATTTTGATCTAGCAGAAAAGCTATTTTCGATCTAGCAGAAAATTAATTTTGGTCTAGCAGTACAAATCCAAGCACAGAAATTCTTGGACTATCTTAGACAAATAAAAAATCTGTCCTCATGAGAAAAAAGAACCACAGAAAAGAGTTCACAAAATTATCTTAATGGTTTACGTATAAATTTTGTTATTTAGATCATCAGTGGAAGCCAGGTGGTTACTATCTTTAGAATAAGCATTATTAATTTATTCAGCTAAAATTTATTAAGCACCTAGGCTATGGTAATAAAGAGTAAATAAAATACTCTTCCAGACATTAAGGAACATATAGTTGAGTTTAAATAAGAATATATAGATATATACATATATGTGTGCATATATATTCATCTATATATGTTGTAGATATATGTATGTATATATGTATTGTATGAATATATATATATATACATATATATATATCATGTGTGTACAATAAACAGACAGACAGACATAGACATATTCCAACAGGATTTGGGTAATTCTTCATAAGATGATTTAATACTTAATCTTTTAAGGTAGAGAAAGGAAGAAAGGCATCTAAGTAAGGGGAAAGAGGCAGGGTGGAGTGAAAATCCAACACAGATTCAAGGCATAGAGACATCTGGTTTTGCTAGAGAGGTAGAAAATGATTGCAGATAAAGCCAAAAAAAATAATAATAAGTTCAAACTAAGGGTCTCAAATGCCATGCTAAAGACATTACTCTCCTAAGTAAAGAGTTATTAAAGGTTTTTAAGCAGGATGGTGAGAGGACTTGATTGCTAATTTACAAAAAATACGCTGATAGAGAATTATGGGTGCTAGAGTAAGGAAAATTAAGAATATTTAAGATGCAATTACAATCCCTTGGGTAATATTTGCCCAATAACTTTCTTATAGCTACTGTGACTTAAGTGAAATAATTACTGCTTGTAGTTCAGGCAAAAGATTATAAAAACTAAATTAATAGCATAGGAAATAGGAAAGGATAAGTTTAAAACTTTTAAATTTAAAAAATCATAGAATTTGATGGCTAACAGGATGGAAGAGCTGATGGAAAAGAAGAAAGAAAAGCTTATTTTAAGGTTTAAGCTTAGGAGATAAGGTACATTAGTGTTACCATTATCAAGAAAATTCAGGAGGGGAGCACAGAATTGGTGAGTATTTCTGGGGAGAATACAATGACCTAAGTTTGTTGATATATTGAACTCGAGCTGCCTGCAGAATAGTGAGGCAGGTGGAAAACTAGGGCTGGGGCTTCAATGTAGTCTGGAGAATAGATACCTAAACCTGTTGGTTAGGATTCACGGGTAAAGTTTTGAGGAAAATGGTGGGGTTGGTGGAGGAGATGGACAAGCAGGTTGATGGAGACTGTCTGTACTCATAGGAGACAAGGACCTAGCATGGAGCCTTAGGAAATATCAACATGAAATATCTCTGGACATACTAGAATAATGTTATTTCTACCTAACCCTTACTTTTCAAAATAAACCAAAACAAAACAACTCCCTTTAGCTTTTCTTCATAGGTCCAGTTCTCTAAGTTTTAAATAGGTGCTCATTTTATCTTTTCCATCCACTCTTAAATATTAAACTCGGAACTCAAAATAGTATTCCAGTGATCTATAGTAGCCAATAAGTGATCTATAGTAATAGGGACAGCACCAATAATTTAAGCCACAGATAATCCTGAAACTCTCAGTAAACTGGGAGCTCCAGTCACTAAGGCAATAACAAGTAGGATTGCCTGGTAAACTTCTGCCTCTTCCTGTAACTGACCATCTGTTAATGAAGATGCTAAAGAGAAGGAAATGGCTGGAAGAAAAGCAATAAGATATTAAGCAAGCTCCATTAAATTACAGAGTTAACTACAATGATTCTTTTATATGCTACCTACATTTATCAGGTACAGGATTTTTAAATCCACAGATCTATATTGCTCATATTCAACTTGTTTTCTACCTTCCAGAGAACCCAGGAACACATTCATTACCAGATATGCTCTAGAATATTGCCCTGCCATCATCTTTTTAAAGACTCATTTTCCTTTTATTACTACCAACTTATTGTGATCTGGCATTCCCATTTTATGTTTTATTTATTGCAAATTTTTCTGTCAGGTGGTAAAATAAATGTTGTAAATCATTAATGAATGATAAATGCTATTTAATCTAACAAGTTAATATGGCATATTATGTGTTCATTTCCTCTCCAACCCAAAACCCTATTAAAATTTGTCAGTAAAGTAATAAAAAATGGTATTAACCATTAAGGACAAACAGAATAAGAAAGGAGACAACAGTGGATAAAATATTTCAATATTTTTAGAAGACAAAAAGCAGACGGAGGAGCAGCGTGACTGACTTAGCCGACTGTATGAAGTTACGGCCTAGATAACTTTCAGGGACAGTGTCAAGTAGAAGTAAGTCATTTTGGGCCACAGAACACTTGAGAGGCTCGGCCCTTGGAGGTGCCAGGATTGAAAACAGGTGGATTAAGTAAAAGCGAAACCCTTGGCTCTCATGTCCCCTCGCTGCTCCCAGGAAGCCTGCAGCAAGGCTTAAACATATGCCTGCTGCCCCACCATTACTGCTCCCCAAGCTCCTGCCATCCCCAACACCTGATTCTCCCCCAGACAGGATGTTGGAGACCACTTTTATGGAGAAACAAAATGGATGGTGCCAGTGAAAATTCCTCAAAGCATTGGCATTTGGAGTACCCCAGTAAAAAGACCTGATCAGTCCCTCCTGCTCCCTTCTCCCCACAAAGTTTCCAGTCTATTTATTAAATACTTTACTCTTAGGCATAAAACAAAACACAAGAACCACCATATATTTGACAGAAACCTTGAATGAAAGCTAAAAATGAAAACAAAAAAAATGGAGGAAACAGAGACATACAGAGAAAAGATGAAACATCAAAGAAACTATAATATTTAGAGAGAGCATAAAACAAAAAAACGGAAACAATAAAAATGAAATTATCAGAGAACATGAGAGTTCATAAATTAAAACTAATTGAATGTTCATAGCAGCATCATTCACAACCACCGAAAGATAGAAACAGCCCAAATGTCTTTCAGTGAATGAATGGAAAACAAAATGTGGTCTATACATACAATGGAATAGTAGTTAGCCTTAAAAAGGAATGCAATTCTGCCCTGGCTGGTGTTGGTCAGTGGTTAGAATGTTGGCTTGAACACCGAAGGGTCATAAGTTCAATTCCTGGTCAAAGGCATATACTTGGGTTGCAGGTTCAATCCCAGCTCCGGTTGGGGTGCATACGGGAGGCAACCAATCAATGTGTTTCTCTCACATCGATGTTTCTCTTTCTCTCTCTCTGAAAATCAATGAAAATAATATTCTCTGGTGAGGATTTTTTTAAAAAAGGAATGCAATTCTGATACATGCTACAACAGGGTTAAAGTTTGAAGATGTTATGCTATGAAATAAGCCAGGGACAAAATGGCAAATATTATATGATTCCATTTACATTAGTTCCCTAGAATAGTCAAATACAGAGAGACAGAAAGTAGAACAGTGAGTAACAAGGGCTAAAAGGGGTAGGAATGGGAAATTAATATTTAATGGATACAGAGCTTCAATGTGGGATGATGAAGTTATGGAGATGCATAGTAATAATGGTTGTAAAACAACGTGAATGTACTTAAGTGCATTAAGTTGTGCACTTTAAAAGTAGTTAAAATAGCTGGGCTGGTGTAGCTCAGTGGTTGAGTGTTGACCTATGAACCAGGAGGTCACAGTTTGAGTCCCAGTCAGGGCACATGTCCGGGTTGCAGCCTCAATCCCTAGTGTGGCATTAATGATTCTGTCTCATCATTGATGTTTTCATCTCTCTCCCCCTCTTCCTCTCCCTTCCTCTCTGAAATCAATCAATAAATATATATGTGTTTTAAAAGTGGTTAAAATAGTAAATTCCATTTCATGTATTTTTTACCACACTAAAATTTTTAAATTACAGTTTTTAAAAATTAATAGACATGTTGAAGACAGATTTGGAAAACCTCCCAGAAAATAGAACAAAGCCAAAAAGACATATTAGGAACAAACAAGTGAAAACTGGAGTGTTTTTCTTTTAAAAAAGCAATACTATTTATGATACCATCGAAAACATGAAATACTTAAGGATGGATTTAACAAAATATGCCCAAACATTGCTGAGAGAAATTAAGGAAACTAGGAGGACTTCAACTTGATCTCAAGATTTATGATAAAGCCTCAATAATTAAGACAGTGTAGGATTGGCATAGAGTGACAGACAAATATATTAATGAAACAGAATAGAGTGTCCAGGCATAGACTAATAGACATATATACATATACACATATACATTTTATAGTCAATTAACTTTTGGAAAAAGTTGCAAAAGTATTTCAATGGGGACAAGATAGTTCTTTCAACAAATTGTGCTGGAACAATTGGACATCCATATGCAAAAACAAGAACTTCGATCGTTATCACACAGCTTATTAAAAAAATAACTAAAAATGAATCATGGGCCTAAATATAATGGCTAAAACTATAAATGTCTTGATTAAAACTTAGAGTAAAATTTTGGCAAGGATATATAATGAATGCTGTTGCAAAAGTAAAATGATACACCCACTCTGGAAAATAATTCCTCATAAAGTTAAGCATATGCAATCATATGACCCAGCAATTTCACTCCTAGGTATTTACCCAAGAGAAACGAAACTGGAAACAACCCAAGTGTCCATCAGCTCATGAGTGGATAAACAAACCGTGGCTTTGGAATCCTACTCAGCAATAAAAAGAAACAAATGATAAACACAGCATGGAAAGAAACTCAAAAGAATTACATTAAGTGAAAGAAGCAAGATGCAAAAGCCTACACACTATATGAATCTGTTTATGTGGCGTTCTAAAACAGGCAAAGCTGCCAAGGGCAGGGGGAAGGTGGGTGAATGCAAAGGGGATCAGGGAACTCCTTAGAATGAAAGTGCTGACGGTTACATTACTATATGCATGGACATAACTCATTGAACTGTACAATTAAAATGAGTGAACTTTATTGAATAAATATTATATCTCAGGAAAGCTGATTTAAAAAAACAAACAAAAAAAAAACCCCAAAGAGATATAATGCAGAAGACAAAAGAAAGTTAGATCAACTTGGGAGGCCTATGAAACACGAATAAGAGATCCAGAAAGAAAGAATGGAAAAAGCACTGTTTCCTATTAATCTAATTTGTCCTCTCGGGAGGTGAACTTGCACTATGGTACTTAATGCTGCATGACAGAGCATTAGTTAAGAGTTTACATTTTAACTTGACCTGATAAATGTGTACAGATATTTTGGGCGGCAAGAAATATTTCAAGATTATTTCTTAAGCAATTTTGCTTCTCTAAATTACCCTCTATTTCTACGAAATTAATAGTGCTGTACATAAAATTAAGTCCAGCCTAAGTTGTTACTTAGATCTTAGAATTGGGGCTAGTTGCAATTTTTAGGTGACTATGTACTGTGTAATTTTTTTTTAAAAAACTTCTATTGAAAATGAATGTTTCTTAAACATGTTATCCTTTCATTGCTGTAAACCCAGCCTTCATCTTTTGTTAAAAACCAGCTTTATTGAGATTCAATTCACGTGCCATACAATTCACATACTTAAAATGTATGATCCGTGCCAGCCATTCTTCACCTTTTGTACAAATTTCGAATAAGATATGGAGGAAAAGATATTGTGTCTCAGCAGAGCGAGTTGAGATCGGGTTTGCCATGCCCCACAGGTGCCTTTCAGGAAACCCTGGGCCTCCGTAACCTCGTCTGTAATCAAGAGGTTACACTCAAGGATTGGCCTGTCTCTCATCTACCTGCAAGACCATTTCTAATTGTTGTTTATTTTTAACTTCTAATTTATCTTTAGTGCCAACATCAAATATTGGGATAAGCAGCCCAGAAAGGTGTATTTTGCGGTAGGACAGCTGCGACGATGACCTTAATTAAAGATGGTACTGGCAGGCTTATTACAGCATTCAGAAGGCTTTGTTCTTTGGAGCCTTTCTTGAAAGAAGATAGTTTCCTTTTATACATTTCAAAGTAAGAAAATGAAGAGAAAGAGGATAGTCACAGAGTGTGTTTAACTTAGATGAGCTTCTCTCCCCTAACTTTACCTTTCTCGTTTCTCAAAGCAGATATGAAAACTGTAGAAAGCTGAATAGACTTGGAAATACAGTAAAAACAAACAAACAAACAAACAAAAACAAAAAACTAGATTCAGCCAAATAGCTTAATCAAAAATATTTTTTAAAATTGCTTGCAGAGCTTTTGTTGAAGTAAAAAATGAAGAGTTCCCATAAAGGCCTGGTTGACATGCAAAATTTTACCATTGCAGTGTTTAATAGTATATTATTTCACTTGTTTATTTTCTCTATTTCAGATAACAGAGTCAAAGTTACATTTTTAAATGAATATACCTCTATCCCTAAAAAGCTTGCATGAGATCTCTTAGTAATTAGGTATCATTATAGGTTGAATTACATCCCCCCAAAAGATATGTTAAAGTTCTAACCCCTAGCCCCACAGAATGACTTTATTTGAAAATAGGGTCATTTGCAGATGTAGTTAGTTAAGATGAGGTCATACTGGAGTAGGGTGGGGCCTTAATCCGATATGAAAGGTGTCCTTCTAAGAGTAGAAGACAGAGACACACGTAGGGAAGACGGTCATGTGAAGACAGAGGCAGAAACTGGAGTAATATTGCCACATGCCAAGGCACACCTGGGGCTTCCAGAAGCTGGAAGAGGCACGTGAGGATCCTAGAAGCTTTGGAGGGAGCATGGCCCTGTCAGCACCTTGACTTCCTATATACAGACTCCACAAGTGTGAGAGAATAAATTTCTGTTGGTTAAGCCGTCCAGTTTGTGGTATTTTTTTTATGGCAGCCATAGGGAATTAATACAAATATACAGCCAAATGTTATGCAAGTATACACCCGGAAAGAGAACCCTCATTTCAGTCAAATTATTGGAGTTCTAAAATCTTTTTTAAAAAAATGAAATATGAAGGTGTGAGCTTTGCATTATAACATTTATGCAATTTAAGATATTGCATTTCCATTTTTTTTGTAGTATAAAGGAACTAAGCTGAAAAGGTGGGGGAGGGGGAGGTATATTTTTCCAAGAGAGAAATAACACAATATCTTTGAAAGATGCAAGACAGCCTACTCAAAGGATAAAAACCCAAAGGAAAACAGCTATAAGAGAACTATTTTCTAAATAGGCAGTCAAGTTACAGCAGTTATTACTAAACCATTTGATTCTCAAAATAAGAACTTGACAGCAGTAATAATTTATTTCATAATTTTTATGATGAAACCCAGATAGAAAGTTTTTATAAGACAACTCTAAATATAAAAACACTGAACGAGGATGTAATAGAAATTTTTTCATGTCCATTGATACTAGATTTAATATATGTAATTTTGTTTTGGGGGGAAAATTTTTAAACTTCATTGAGAGATATTATAGAGATTTAATTTATGAAGAGATACAAGACTTGGCATCGTAAAGGAGGTGTAGTCCCAAATTGATAAGTATGGTTAAGGGACTTCAAATAAAAATCACAAGACTTTCGCATGAAAGTGGACAAGGTGCTTCTACAATTTATATAGAACAACAAAGGGTTGAGAAGAACAAAACCACATCCCCAGTTCAACCCAACTCTGTTTTCTCTATTCTGGCACCATCATAACTGAACGTGGCTAGAGAAAAAAGCACAACGATACTGACCAGTCTAGCTCTATATTCATCATCACTAACCTCAAGTATACCCTAATGCTGTAGATTACACTATGAATATACACATATGATTTTCTTTGAAATGCCTCTGAGAAAACTTTTAGGGGCTTAACCTGTAGATTAAGATTCGAGCATGGCATGCCTGCCTGTTGTCTTTACAAGGTCATACCGATTCTTCCGAGCTTTACAAACAGTTCATAATCACTCTCCATATTTAGATCAAAACCTCTTCAAAGCAATAATCCATCTTGTTCTATTCCATCCTCAAGTCTCACGCAAGCTTAGTGATTAATTTTACTTTCATCCCCTTTGCCACTTTCCAGCAGAGTTCTGCTGTTCTATCCAGCATGGATGACCACCAAAGAGGACTAACGTTTTACTGAGCAATACCTCTACTAATAAAAACTTGGAAGATAAATTATGATGTCGATTTGGAGTTATAATCTTCTTAAAGAGTTTTTCATTCACAAACAGCTTCCAAAGGTAAAGCTTGCGGGAAAGGTGGCGTTTGCCCAAGGGAAGCCCTAAGGAAACGACTGGGGAGGTAAATGACAACCGGGCCCACCAGGCCAGTCAGGCACCCTCAGCTCTGCGGCCTCACAAACGAACTGTGCCAGCAGATTTGTCGATCCTGTTACGTATGCCAGCAGTATATATCCCAAAGCACAACAAACAGTTTTACAATCATCGTTCGGAAGAACGATTTCACATTGGGATATGAAGGTTGGGGCTTACATCCTGACACGACCACTTCCTAGGTTTGTGATTTTGAGCAATTATCTTCTCTGTGCCTCATTTCTCATCTGTCAAATGGGGATATTAATGGTGGTTACCTCACAGGGTACTCTCAAGGATTAGTTGAACAACCATAAAATATTTACAAGAGCACCTGAAACACAGAACTGCACTATACAGGTTTTTAATTCATAAACATTATAAAGGATATTTTATGCAGTGAAAGAAGAATTTCAGACAATATAAGTGCCAGGAAGTTCTGAGAAGGTACTGCTATACTAGGAAAAGTGAAAAGAAGGAAGAAAGGAAAGAAGGAAGGAAGGGAGGGAGAGAGGGAGGGAGGGAGGGAAGAAGGGAGGAAGGAAGGGAGGAAGGAAGAAAGGAAGGAAGGAAGGAAGGAAGGAAGGAAGGAAGGAAGGAAGGAAGGAAGGAAGGAAGGAAGGAAGGAAGGCAAATATTTGTTCTGTCTGGAAAATCTTACCTAAAGAGACAATATCCTTTTTGTGTTTTTTTAATAGCTCCTACTAACACTATCCTCAGCACACATATTGATAAGATACAACATCCATGAAGTTCATTCAGCACCATCATAATGTGCAAATACATTAGAGCCATATTTTTATATGTCAAAATTAGGTATTCTTACTTAAGCACACGTTTTTCTTAATTAGCAGCATTCACCCCACTTTCTTAAAAACAGTTGGAAGGAAGGACCTGGTATGAGCCACATAACACTCTGCTCTGTTATTCTTGGTGATTAGGCAGTGGTCCTTGTGTCTGTCCAGGCAATACCAGGAGATAACCAGAGGTGTAATATAAGCATCAGCTAGTGTGAGAATAGCACATAGCAGCCAATGTAAATTGGCCAAGGAAAATTTTTTAAACTTTTTTTAAAATATATTTTTATTGATTTCAGAGAGGAAGGGAGAAAGAGAAAGAGACAGAAACATCAATGGTGAGAGAGAATCACTGATCGGCTGCCTCCTGCACACCCCCTACTGGGGATTGAGTCCGAAACCTGGGCATGTGCCCTAGACGGCAATCGAACCGGGGACCTTTCGGTCCCCAGGCTGATGCTCTACTAGTATCCACTGAGCCAAACCAGGTAGGGCTAAACTTTTAAAAACTTCTTTAAAAATTGAGATAAATAGTTCTCCAGGTTGCAGGAGAGTACAATGCTCAAGACAAGCTGTGGCTCTCCTGAGTCATTTCCTGCCAATAGGAAAAAAGATCATCAGCACCGGGTATCTCTCTGGGCCAAAGGTGGCCTCAGGCCCACGCAAATTAAAAGCAAGTTGACTATGGTCAGCCAGACCATTTTAGTAGGTACCTTGGGGGACATTAGGCTGGTTCCCACCCCTTTGCTTTAAGAACTTCCCGAGACAGGACTGAATTCCTGGAATCCATGTTCGCATTGTTTTCCTGCTCCCCTGTCCAGAGCTGATCAACCAAGGATGAACACGTGATGCTAGTCAGGTCACAAAGTGAACGTGCTTCCGTCTCCCTGTCTCTGTGTCTCTCTGGGTAAGAACTGTCACGGAGACATGAGAAGCTGGGCTGGTTACTTGAACCGAGGATAAGTATACTCAGGAGCAAGGGGACGGCTGTGTTTGGCCTTTTGCACAGCAAAGCAACAAAGTCGGTCTGGAGAGAGAGAGAGAGAGAGAGAGAGAGAGAGAGAGAGAGAGAGAGAGAGAGAGAGAATTGAAGCCAAGGACCTTCAGTAAGTCAAACAATAATTAGCAGCTTGTGTTCTTGATAGATTGCCAAGCCTCAGTTCCAATCCTCCCTGAAACCTGGCTGCAATTTCTGTCTTCCTTAAGATACTCTATTCTTTGAATAAACTTGGGTGGTTGTTTTTTGCTCACACTTGTTGGAAATAAATTTCTGTTACTTGCAACCCAAAAAGCCTTAACTAATGAAGCTATAGTCATTATTGTATTATCTATGGTATTAAAAACTTCTTTGCTGACAGTTACCTAGAAAAGGAAGGTGGGAGTGAGATTTCTCTGGTTAACCTTTACATGTAGTTTAACTATCTTTTGAATAGGTAATACAGTTACATGATTTAAAGGTAACTGTATTGCCTACTCAAAAGATGTTATTTAAAATATTGTTGAAATAAGTTTCACATATAGCGATTATGTTTTCCACATCAAAATCCAGGACATGTCATTTAATACAGAGTAAAACAACAGATCAGAATTTAAAACTCCAATGCATGCACCTGAGTTAGAAGTTTTTACAATGGAGAATAAGAATAAGATATATATTTTTTATGTTTATGGTAGAAGGCGTAGATGTAAAAGTATGACTTGGTATCCAGGAAGTAACTCAACCCTCTATTCATGGACCTCTTTGGGATGCCATGAGAACTTTTGGGCTAGAAATTAAAAAGCACAAATGCAAAACATACCATTCTAAATGATTCATGCACCCTTTGAAGCCCATCTAACATATGACAACTTAACTGGAGGTAAATTACATACCAGAAACGACTACATAACCATACAGTGGTATTAAATATCTTTGTGTGTGGTATAGAAAAGAGCATTAAAAAGTCAAATATGAAAGAGATTATGGGTTTGAATAATTTGAGGGGATTTTTGGAGGCGGTGAGAAATAATCTGTCTGAAATTATTAGTAGGATTTGGGGACATAGAAGATATAAGGGAACATTTAAGATCCTGTTCCTGGCATATGTCTTCAATTCGGCTCAAATAAATTCATAGAAATTCAAAAAATTAAAATTAAAAAATAGGGCATAGGCACAGAATAGAAAAGGGCAAAGCATGTGTGGGAACCCTAAGGACACAGGGCCAGCGGGAGCAAGAGTTTGTTAGCAAATTGGATAGGGATGGTACCTAGCACAGAGTCTGGGACTTGACTACTCAATAAGTAGTAATTATTATGGTTGTTATTAATATTAGGAGAGCAAGATAAGGTCACATGGGTAAGAGACTATATTCTGGAGACCTTAAAAGTCAGAGCAGTTAAGACTTTACAAGTCATTGTAAGTTTCTGAGCAGGAAAAAACTTGATCCAGTAAAACTGTTTAAAACACTTAAGAATAACTTGGAGAACGTGAAGAGAGAACGGGTACTATTGGCATTTCATTTGGTTTTTGTAGTAGCAATGGTAAAGACAACGTACACAAGGGTTGTAGGTGGAAATAAGGGATGCAGTTGAGGGACTTAGAGATGGAGAGGTCTCAGGGCTGATTAGTGATATATAAGGGATGAAGGAGAAGGAAAAGTCATAGAAAATGTTTTTAAATTTATTGCATTATTATTTTTACTTATTTATTAAATATTACTAATTTAGTCTTTTATTTTATAGAGTCTACAAGTGTTACAATATTGGAATGTTTGTTCTGCAAAAAGGGTACAAACATTCTTGATGAAGCCGCCTACAGCTCACACCAAAACTAAGCTGAGATGTGATGTAGGAGGGAACCAAGGGTTTCTCCTCAGCCATGAACAGCTTTTAACTGAAGGCGTAGGTGGTGATAATGTTAAATACAGTACACAAACCACAAATTCCTCGCTCATTAGGAATTGCTATGGTATACACGCCAGCTACCAGTCACTTCCAGCCTTGCCTATGCTTTTCACAGCATCTGTGGTGTAGATGAAATTTTAGATGAAGTTCTCATGGTAGAATCCAAGATGTCTTATCGTGTAAAGCATGATTCATGATAAGTTGGAGGTTTCGCTTCCCTCCTGATGATCATTTTGGGTCTGCTGCTATTGGAGCCCCGCAAAGAGAAGAGGGAAAATAAAGTGGTGTTTCCTGGTTGCCAAGAAAAATGGGGGTGGGGGAATCACAGAAGTGACAGAAAATGTTAGAAATCATTTCTATAATCGAGGTGTATGTCAGTCAAGCCTTGGGTAGCTCAGTTGGTTGTGCTTGGTACATGGTAGAGTGAAAAATGTAATATTGGTCTAAACTGTGGTTTTCAGAAGGAAGAGTAATATGTAAAGAACTTGGGACAAGGAGTCAGAGAACATAGGTTCTGACACCAGATTTATCTGCAACTATGGACACAGAAACAGGGACAGTTTTCCTATAGAATCTCTCAATCTAGTACATTCAAGGAATTAAAAGAAGGCCAGGCAGCTGAAGCGTACAGGACCAGGTGGGGTGGCACAGGTAGCAGATGCCACATTATTCCGTGTTAGTGGGCCATGGTAATGAGTTGAATATTTTAAAAAGTGCAATGGTAAGAATTATAAGCGGGAGAATAACATTGATTTATGTTGTTAAAAATAATTCTGACTGTTGTGTGGGGAACAGATAGAGGGCGTCACAAGTGAAAGCACTACCACCACAAAGAGGGCTGTTGTGGAGGTCTGGCCAAGACAAGGTGGTGGCTGGGGCTACCGTGGTTGAACTGGGGAGGAGGGCACGTGAGAGATGGTTATGAGAGAGAAATGACCTAACTTGATGATGGATGGGATGCAGGAAGAGGGAGGAATCTGAAATAAAGTTTGGGATTCTGGCTTAAGCAACTGGGTAGAAGGATGCACCTTTTTCTTACATGAGGAAAACTGGGAGAGGAAGGGGTGAGAGTGGGGAAAGGAGAGGAGCACCCCAGAAACAGGTGGGGAGTCGGGATTCTCTTTCAGACGTTGAGTTAAAGGTGCTGAAGTGGGGGAGGTGTCAAATAGGCAATTTGATATAAACACTAGAGCATGAGAGCATGTTTGGTTTCTAGTGTTTTAACAAATTCCTCGTCCAGCCTAGCCTGCGTGACTCAGTAGTTGAGCGTCTACCTATGAACCAGGAGGTCACGGTTTAATTCCATCATTTCCAGACCCAATCCCAAGTAGGGGGCGTGCAGAAGGCAGCCGGTCAATGGTTCTCTCTCATCATTGATGTTTCTCTCTCTCTCTCCCTCTCCCTTCCTCTCTGAAAACAATTATATATATATATATAATCTCCCATCCATAAATTACCACACTTGATACTTTATTTTAAAAATATGCTTTGGTTGCTCAGAAACCCCACTAATAAACCTCCTTCCAGTAATATTAAATTTATTTATAATAATGGTTTTGAGCAAAGAATAAACAGAACCATATGTATGTTTAGAAATAGGTGATAATGTTAGACTGTTCTAAATGTTAAGAACATGTTCTACTGTAGTTTGTTTAAATTTAAACCAAAAAATAATTTGCTAATAATTAGTGTCATTTTGCTAAAATAAATATAGTACCTTCAAATTTTATTTGTTTTACCTATGACATACTAAATTAATATGTGATTTAAAAGATCTGAATTAGGTGAAATACTCATTAAAGATAAACCATTAATTAGAACTCTCAAATGGAAAAAAAATACAAGGTAGCAAAAACTTATTTTTAAAAGAAACTTCCAGAGTTATTCCAGATTTAGAATATCGATAGCACTTTCATAACAATCATTAATATTTAAAAGGATGACACAAAAGTACTTAAAGCAGCAAAGAATAAATTGGATTCCTATACCAAAATATTAATACTGAGAAATTTTTTAAAGAAATATCCATCAGGGAGAAATAAAAAGAATTTTCTGGTTAATCTTTAGTTAACCACAAATCAAATTAATTATAATATAAAATTCTAATTCAATGAGACTTATTTTAAATTATTCGCTTAAGTAAACATATAAATTATTTCCTAAGATAATTTTTATTCTTTAAGCATATTTGCTTATATGGTAGTGACTTGAAATCAAATTAGATTAATATTATAGATTAATAACTTTAGTTTTTCCATTTAGAATACATGTATTATACTATATGGGTTGTTGGTGTACTCAAAATAAGCCAGTAAGCATGACAGAAAGAATGCAAATAAAATCATAGTGATAAGTTTAGCTAGAATATTCTATTCTTACAGAATGTCTACTTTATCTAGCAGTCTATTGGCAGAGTTTCTTCATATCAGCTCACACAAATGTCATTTTACTAGTACATCCTATATAATAAAAGCCTAATATGCAAATCAACTGAACAGTGGAACAACCGACAGAATGACCAGCGGAACAACCAGTCACTATGATGTGCACGGACCACCAGGGGCAGACATCAACACAGGAGCTGCCCCCAACCTGCAGGCCCCAGGCCAGCCAAGGCAGGTGCCAGTGGCTCCCTGATCATCCTACTGGTCGCCCCACAGATTGGCCCTGATCACCAGCCAGGCCTAGGGACCCTATCTGTGCATGAATTTCGTGCACCAGACCTCTAGTTTATATTTTCTTTACATTTCTACAACATAAATATTTTCTTAAATCTCACTTTCTTATTTCATCCATCTGCCTACTACCACTATTTGCTAGTGTGATGAGTGTGTTTACTTTTTCTATATGGGGCTGCCTTTATAGGTATATTTACACATTTAAGCCAAAATGAAATCTGGTAAGAATATAACAAAAAAATAAATGGGTATGTCCACCAAAATATGTAAAGAATGTTCATGGAAGCTTTATTCATAATATCTAAAAAATTTTAAATAAAAAACAAATGTCCATCGACCGTAGAATGGGTAAATTCATGTAATGAAATACTATACAGCATTTAAAAAGAACAAACTGCTCCTACACACAATAATATGGATCAATATCAGAGAAATGATGTTGAGCAAAAGAAATCAGGCAAACACACACACCAAAAACTTATAGTATGATTACAATTATATGAAGTTTAAGAACAGGCAAATTAATCTATGCTGATAAAAATCAGAGGAATGGTAACTGGGTTGGTGAGGTGTTATTTGCCAGGAAGTAGCTTGATGGAGCCTTTTGGGATGCTGGAAATGTTCTATACTTTGATCTCAGGTGGTATACACAAACTTGTCGAAATTAGTGTGCATATACATGTATATACACACATAGAAAATAAACCATAAGATTAGCACATTTTGCTATATGGATAGTGTACCTCAATAATTTTTTTTAATTCAGTAGTAAATAATGGTACATTTCCCAATAGGCAAATAGAACTTTAAAAAAAAAAGAATAGAACTATATGAATCAAATGGAATGATATCCAAACTTACTAAGCAAAAAAAAGCAATTTGCAGTCCTGCTGGGCCAGTATTGCTCAGTGATTGACTCATGAACCAGAGGTCACAGTTCAATTACTGCTCAGGGCACATACCTGGGTTGCAGGCTCGATCCCCAGTGTGGGGCATGCAGGAGGCAGCCGATCATTGATGTTTGTATCTCCTTCTCCCTTCCTTTCTGAAATCAATAAAAAGATATTTTTTTAAAATGAGAGAATACTGAGTTTCATATCATTTAATCTAATACAATAAACAGATATAAATATGTTAGATAAAAACATTCATTTAGACATTCGTAATTCAGAATTTGAAATAATTTTCATGTCAACATAACTCAAACCTAGTATGATTTGATTATACATTTGAGTTTAATATTTGTTACCTGAAAATTAATTGCCTTTTTTTCCAATTGATAATAATTTGGAAATGTCCACATACTCATCATTTCCAATAGTTTCCAAGCCTTATTAGTAGCATTACAGAAACAGGATGTAACTTGAAACTAGATAACCTGGGGGCATATCTCAGTTTTTCCCACTGGCCCTCAGACCGAGAATAAGCTACTCTGGACTTCAATTTTCGTTAGTATAGTATGGAGAAAACAGTACCTGACCTACAAGGTTGCTCACAGGATTAATTTGCTGATGTATGTAAAAGCACTTTGGAAAGTACAAAGCACTATCCAAATGTAATCATTATTGTTTCAAACGAAGTAAGGGAATAACCTATCTTTGCTTTAAAGAGATCCTAGCCAATTTGCTCAGTGTTTAGAGTGTCGGCGTGCAGACTGAAAGGTCCCAGGTTCGATTCCAGTCAAGGGCACATGCCCGGGTTTCGGGCTTGGTCCCCAGTGTGGGGCGTGCAGGAGGCAGCTGATCAATGATTCTTTCTCATCATTGGTGTTTCTATCTCTCCCTCCCCATCTCCCTTCCTCTCTGAAATCAATAAAAATATATTTAAAAAAATAAAAAAATAAAGAGATCAAGTTTGCAATATCTATATTGCAATTTATGCTATTCTAGGTTAGTGGTTTTTAAATCTCTGATCTCAGGACACCTTTATACTCCTGGGGATGTGGATTTCAGTTGTTAATATTTACTGTAATATAAATTAAAACAAACAATTTTAAATATTTATTTTTAAATAATAATAAACCTGTTACATGTTAACATAAATAACTTTTATGAGACATAGCTATTTTTTCTAAAACAAAGAAAATTAGTGAAAAGAGACATTATGTTACATTTTTGCAAAGTTCTTTAAAGTCTAGCTTAATATGACAGTTAGAGTCTCATATCTATTGCATTCCATCTGTTGCAACATGTCATTTTGGTTGAAGTATATAAAGAAAACTTGGCCTTCCTGATAGGTATTTGAAAAAAGCAGGGGTATTTTAACAGCCTTTTCAGATAAGTGTTGTTATACGTATTTGACACTATATAAAAAACCTAAAAGTTTATTTGCAATCTGGATTTAAAACCAATGAACTTGGTTCATTAGTTTTTTGTGAACAAAAAGTTCATACCAATGAACTTCTACTCTGCTACATTAAACCATTGCTCTATCTTGCATTTTGAATTGATCTTTCACCCATCCATGACTTGGTAACATTATTCATTGGTCATATTGAAAATATCAATATATAGACCTACTCAGGTCTTTCCAATGTTGATACATTTCCTTGTATAATACTAAAAAACCACATCAATTAATGTCACAACTCATCCCATCAGAAAAGCATTTTAGTCTTAGGAAACTGTCCAACTCATAGCTTTCCAAAAATCTGATTTTTGCTTAAAAACTCAAAATTTAAACTTTAGAAAATACTGTCGTTCCCCCCCCCCATTGAAACGACAGGTTTGCTTCATTTATTTTTCTGAAAAGTTCTGCCAAATACCCAAGTTTGAACAACCACAATTTGTATTTCAGTGGTTCTTTCAAGTAAACATGATGTTCCATGGGAAAAAAACTGGCTAGTTCAGCTTGCAACTCAAACAATTTATAGTGCTCTCCCTCAAGACAGACACTGCACTGTCGTACTTCAGCATGTAGCCGCAGTGCTGTATGTGTCCCTCTCACTTTGTCACCTAAAATATTCAAAATGTGGGTATTCAAGGCTCAAAATTGAACAAAACTTGTAATTTTTACTGCGTCAACAAGGACCTCTGTAAGTCCTTTTTACTCACGAAGTGTTCTTTTCACTGTGAGTGCACAGAGGTGAAGAACGCGTGACAACTAGCTCACTTCGGGGCCACTGCTTTGATCTGTGCCAAGGCACCGGCAGTTCTCACTGCCAGTCCTTGTGCACCATCACGGCAAAATGAGCGAGCAGCATGACACAGAAAAAAAGACAGGCAAAAACCATCCTAATATCATTGTGAAAAAAGTTGGACCTTTCAGGCTCTGAAAGGATCTCAGGAGCACCCAGGGGTCTGGAGGGCACACTTTGAGGATGGCTGAGCCAGATGATCGGTCAGCTGAAGGTAACTGACGTATTTTACCTAGAGCCGACCCTAATGAGACTGATGAAAACATTCATGGTTAGCACAATCGTGTTCAAGAACTCAATTATTTAAGCTGTGTAGTTCTAATCTTTATTATTGAGATGCAAACAATGCTTCTCACTTATGCTGCATTCTTGTGGAAAATAAAAGACCACAATTACTTGGTACCCTGTACCTCCTTCCTCACACACACACACACAAATCAAAAAGTGCCTCCAACACGCTAAGTGCTCCTATTAATTCGTACATTCAGTTCTGCCATTGACTAAGAGCAAGCTGAAAATAACTGCATAGCCACAGGCTACTATGCAGGTTCATGAATATTTAGCAAATAGAGTTAGATAATTCTTTGTTATAGGGGCTGCCCTGTGCATTGTAGGCTATTTAGCAGGATCTCTAACTGATATCCACAAAATGCCAGTAATATGCCTTCCCTGTGGGACAACCGAAAATGTCTCTAGACCAGTGGTTCTCAACCTTCTGGCCCTTTAAATACAGTTCCTCATGTTGTGACCCAACCATAAGATTATTTTCGTTGCTACTTCATAACTGTAATGTTGCTACTGTTATGAATCATAATGTAAATATCTGATATGCAGGATGGTCTTAGGCGACCCCTGTGAAAGGGTCGTTCGACCGCCAAAGGGGTCGCGACCCACAGGTTGAGAACCGCTGCTCTAGACATGCCCATACGTCCTTGGGAAGAGAGGTGTGATGAGGGGGCAAAATTGCTCCATGTTAAAAACCACTGGTCTAGATCTCTCTCTCTCTCTCTCTCTCTCTCTCTCTCTCTCTCTCTCTCTCTGTGTGTGTGTGTGTGTGTGTATGTGTGTGTGTGTATGTGTGTGTGTGTGTGTGTGTGTGTGTATGTGTGTGTGTGTGCCCTTTCAAGGACAAACAGGTGCTCTGATTTTTCTTTTTTAATGTGACTTCAAAACTACAAGCCAGGCTGAGTTCCTGAGAATAGTTTCAAATTCTGCCTAGTGTCTACAGTAATACTTTACTGGCTACCAGGGGACTCCTACTTGTGATCTATAAGATAAAATGTCCAGCTCAGAGTCAGACATCCTGGGTCCTATTACTACCACTCTATAATTAACTCCCTGTGTCTCTGTTTTGTCATTTCTCAAACGAGTGCAATAATACTTCGACTACCTCCTGTGATTATAAGGATACAATAAAAGGAAATGTAAAAGTGCTTTGAAACATTAAGAGAATATATAATCAGACATAATGAAGTCCTTATGGTCTTTGCAAAAATGGAACCTCATTAACAAATGACCTTAAAGTGTCTGATGCTGTTTTCTACTTTTAACAACATATGATTTGCCTTGCCAGGCTGGGAGTGAGACCATTTGCCACTAAAAATACCAGTCATTTGCTACTCCTAGTGCAGAAAACAAATGTGATCTGATCCTATGAAAAATACTACAGCAATCACTAACTTCAGCCACTTAATTTATAGGTCATCTCTTAGCAAACAGTCACCCCCAACCCTTCAGTAGTCCCAACTCTACAACCCTTGGCAGCAGTTGTAATGAAAGAAAACCAACCAAACAAAACTTCAGAACCTTTTGAGAGATTCCTTGGATTTATTGAGAGGAGGGAAGAAGTTACCAAAGTCATAAACAGTTTAGGAGAGGTGAGTCCAAATAACTTTGTGATACAATCACAAAGGTGTTATAGTAATTGAGTTAGCCTGAGGAGTTTAGGGTCCAGATGGAAAGAGGAGAGCAGAAAGGCAAGTTGGAAGGCTGCGCAGATAAACTTTATTTATTGGAGAATATTCCAGGATACAAGAAAGTAGAAATGTTCACCATATCCCTCCCCCTGCTTCCTGCACTAAATGGCTCCCATCACCATCTCATATCATTCAAATATTCTTCCTTCGTATGGGTGTGCACAATTTATGTCAACAATTCCTTACTGATGGGAATGTGAGTTGTTTCTTTTCCTTTCTTTTCTAATCTATAATAATAAAAGCATAATATGCTAATTAGACCAGACATCCTTCCAGACGTCTTTCCAGACGACCTTCCGGACGAAAGCCGGGGCTGTGAGGGAAGCCTGGGTTCCAGGTGCCTGCTGGCGGCCAGAGGGAAGCCCGGGTCCTCGGTGCCAGAGGGAAGCCGGTGCTGGCAGCTGGGGGAAGAAAGGCCTACTCTTGCACGAATTTTGTGCATGGGGCCTCTAGTTATAAATAAAACTGAGTAAAAACCACCAAAGACAATTGTTATGTATAGCTATATTTCCTTAGGACACTTTCTTGGTTGTGAAGTTTCTGGATCAAGGGGCACACACATTTTTAAAACTTTCATTTTTGATAATAAAGTTCCTGAGGAATTTCCTCTCTTTACTTATGGGGCCATCTTGCTGTTCTGGATATATCTGAACCACTCAGCATTGTGCACATGCCTAATGATACTTGATATACATTCTAATTTTGAAATTGTCCAGAGCAGTGTTTACATGATCTTCAAACTCAGAAAATCTCTAAATAGAAAGATCGCAATGATAGCTGTCCTTTGTCTCCTTTTTCAGGATTACCATTTGTGCTTTATGCTTAAGTGTGCCACGTTTATTTCAAATCATCAAAAGAGAAATTGGTAAAGCGTTCTTCCTGTAACTCTACCCCCTGAGCACAAGCTGCTTCAGTTGCTGTGCTTCATCATTTCTTCATCTTATTTATCTGCCTCCTCCAGTTTCCATCCCCCCCATACAATTCTTTGTTTCTGCAATTTTATTAGGCAATTCTATTAAGAAACTAGGCTGAACTTTACATATATTAAAGTAAGTTGTGAAGAAAAGTTGACTGTACATATTATACAACAAAAAACAACAACAACAAGACAATTCTAACTAGCCACGTCTCCCACAGAAACCATTTTTAAGGGGGAGTTTATTGCAGCCCAGAAACTTAGATGATCTTTTTCTTTCCTGCTGAGGGTAATCTTTAGCTCAATCGCAATATTTCTTTTTTCCATAAATATCAAACAACCCAGAGTATTCATTTCATTGTCCAATGTGTATCTCATCATATTTAACTATTTATAGTAGTAGCTACAAATAACTTTATAGAAAACATAAATATGCAGTAGCATAACATTTGGTTGTGACTATTAAAAGAAACAGTAGCAGTAGATCTACTCTCATGTGTTGTCTGTAGGGGTAAGAGTAGAAGGAGTAAGAGGACTTGGGGCAGCAAATTGGTTTACTCCCGGGGATGGCTAATGATTGCCCCAATATCTTCTGGAAAGAATTCCGGAATGCTGATGATATGTGACATCTGCATGATGCTCTATCACTGTGTCAATATGCACAAATTTAGGGATCCATTAGGTACCACTTTAAAACACAATCTCTAGAACTCCCATTCGTCTTCAGTCTGCTTTCTGGCAGTATTTGCTGATTCTATGTGTTGAAAATTATAATCAAAGAGCATGATTCATAAATACTGAGAATTGAAAAGAACTTTGGAGATGATGCACAATTTTCCTCACGTAAAGGCAAAGAGGCTGTTAAACTTGTCCAGATCACTCACTGGGGAGTGGCAGTGCCAGCACCTGAGCCTCTGCCTCTGACATGGGATCTGGAGCATCACCCACATCACCACACCCCTTTAGGGCCACCTGCCCCAGTCACATCACAGTATCCCATTCATTGTAAGGTTAAGCCACAGCATATCCCAAAAGCAACCACATGCCCAACCTAATCAATGAAATCAGGGGGCAACTAGTAAGCATAAGCCACCCTTGGCACAAGTTTCAAGTCTTCTCTCTTACACATTCATATCCTCGAAGGTGATGTTCAGTAATTCACCTACTTTGAAGGATTTTGTGGAAGTTGGTAGTGACTCTAAAGTTAGCTCATAGATGAATGTCATAAAATCAGAAAACATCAAGTTAGAAAGAATAGTTTTACCATATTATTTTCAAGATGTATAGTATAGATTTAGAAATATTTCAGTTCTTCTATAGAATAGAGGTGAGAAAACAGTAACAAAAAATAAATTTTCTATTACTAAGCATTTTTTGCTTTGTAGGAAACTTTAGCCTCTCTTCCTTTCTACCTGCCTTCAATAAATATTAAAAAAACTGTTTAAAAATATTTGTAATATACCATTCTGGGAGTTTAGGGCATACAAAATGGATATTCAAAATGATTTAAAAATAAACTCTACTTTCAAAAGAGTTACTATCAAGTAGGGACAATATTTGTAAACACATATTGAAAGTGGTAAGTGCTTTAAAAGGAGTAAATGTAAAGTGCTGTGGGGATTTACGGGAGGGAGTAATTGCTTCCCATTGGGATCATGGAAAGATTCAAGGAGAAAGTGAAATTGAAGGTTACTAAAAGAGAGGTAAAATTTGAATAAGTGAAAGAAGAGGAAAGGAATTTTAGATTTAGAGAATGAAATGATCACAGAAGTAAGAAAAACCAGGTTAAGTACTGGAAAAAAAGAGTGGTTGAGGTCATCTGAGCACTGAGGATAAGGATGAGAGATGAAAAATGGAAAATAAACTAAAAAATAAAATAAACTGGAGCCAGTAGACCTGGGAAGAGGTCACGAATTAGGATGATCCACGCAAGGGGAGAGGAAAGGCTGGTATCTTGGAGGTGGGTGTGGAGAATATAGAGGAGGTTGTAAGCACAAGAGTTTTGGTGGTGGAATCTAAGATTTGGCAGTTGATTGATTTTTCAGGCAAAGACAAGGGAAGAGCCAAAAAGGTCTGCCACAGCTTCAAATCTCAGTGCCTGGAGAGATGATAGAGAAACCCAAACCAATCTCAGTCTTTATAAAAGCAAAAAGTTATACCAGTGCTGTGCTAGTGAGAAATCCATTGTGTCTGGGTGGTTGATGCACCATGAAGGAACAAGTAGTAGCTCTTGTTCCACCTCTTGCGAAGTCAGACAGGACTTTGTGTCCTGGAGGTCTGGGCTTCCTTGCTCCAGAGAAGAGGAAAGTGTCCTTTGTTTTTTCAAGTCTGACCTACTGAGTCTGAGTCTGAGTATAAAAGAGTCTGAGTATAAAACCAGGAGAGCACCTGTTCCTGAGGAAAGATAGAGAGGACAGTGAGCTCCAGCTTACGGTCCAGTGAGAACCTTGGCGGTATTGCCAGATCTTGTGACCTTTCAATAAAAGCTAGAAACCTTGAATTTTAAATGAAATTTCTATATTCTCAGCAATTAATTCAGACTGCGGGAAGATACTAACTACACTCGTTGAACAAAATATGTCTGCTGTCAGATCTGACCACAGGCCACCAGTTTTCTGACTTTGGGTGTCAGATCATGAGGCGAAGAGATCTAGACTCTCCTACAAAGAGATGGTGTCTAGGATTGAAGGGGCTGGGAGCCCTGTCCCACTGAATCTGAAACGCATTAGCTCTGGGACTAGCATAGTGTCTAAGAGAACAGGTTCTCAAACTGGACTGCCTGGGTCAAAATCCTGGCCCCTTACTAGCCAGGTGATCTAGCACAAGATACTCTCTGTACCATAGTTTCTTCCATTTAAAAATGAGTATGCCAAGCCAAAGTGGCTCAGTGGTTAAGCATCAAACTTTGAACCAGGAGGTCACGGTTCTGCTGGAAGCTAATTCCAGCAGGTCATAAATGCAAGAAGTTCATCAAAAGATTGGTGGACTTTGAGGCTTCAGCAGGGCTGAAGATACCTATTATTGCCTGCTGGAATAGCTGAAAGCATTTCCCCAAACCTAAAGATTTGCATATATTATTGCCTGCTGCCTGACAGTCAAGGGCAGTTCCCCCAACAGGACAATGCCTACTGTATACCAAACCTTACCTTTGCTCTGTATATCTGCTTTGCTTTAGGGCAGTGGTTCTCAACCTTCCTAATGTCGCGACCCTTTAATACAGTTCCTCATGTTGTGGTGACCCCCAACCATAAAATTATTTTCGTTGCTACTTCATAACTGTAATTTTGCTACTATTATGAATCGTAATGTAAATATCTGATATGCAGGATGTATTTTCATTGTTACAAATTGAACATAATTAAAGCATAGTGATTAATCACAAAAACAATATGTAATTATATATGTGTTTTCCGATGGTCTTAGGCGACCCCTGTGAAAGGGTCGCTCGACCCCCAAAGGGGTCGCGACCCACCGGTTGAGAACCGCTGCTTTAGGGCAATTTGTGTTAATACAAAGCTAGGGGTCCAGAGATTCAGAGAACTTGGTTACTGAAGCTAGATCTCCTCTGGTTCCCCAAATGCCTTCCAAATTTATATTTCATGTCTAGTCTCTTTACTAATTTACTCACAGCCCTTCTCCAGATTCCTGAACCCTTCTAGATGCAGGGAAACACCCCAGCATGGTTCAATTCATGGTCAGAGCACATGCCCAGATTGCGAATTTGATCCCTTCCTCTCTGAAATCAATACAAATATATGTATATGTATTTTTAATGAGTATAATAATACTATGACCTACCTCAAAGGGTATTGTGGTGATAAGATCAATTACTGTGTTAGAACAGTTCCTGGCCCAGAGTGAGTTCTATACATAAATTTGCTCGCATTATTTTTGTTTAATTTCAAGGGAAAAGGAAGGAGTTCTACAAAAGGACTGAGTGGATTTCCAATCGTCCTGGTTAGGCGAAGTTGTTGAGTCAAATTTAATTTGATATTTAAAAAAATAAAGAAATATGGCATTCCTTATATCTGACTGTCAAAGAACAAATTTATACAAGTTACCATGATTCTTAGTTCATCTCCATAATATTTCTCTCCACATCCTGTGTCAGACTTATAATTTTCATGCCCTTTTTAAATGCCTTAGTACCAACTTCCTCAGCATGACTCATATTAAGAATAGACCTTGACTGATCTCAAACATGTTTATGTGTCAAACTCCTCTTTGAGAAATTTTCAATAACAAGTCTCTATTGAAAGCAAAGAAAACTGAGGAAAGGATAGAAAAATGAAGTAGACTAAAATCACCTTTCTACTAAGAAAAGTTTTTTTATCTTCTTTTCAAATCTTCTGTCTTTTCAAAAGTATTAGGCATATGATCCTTTCTCTGCCTTTTATAAATATATCTATATATTCAATAAATTACTTGTACACATAATGCATATCATAAACTGTGCTGTTGGTGGTATGTATCTCTTTTGTTAGGCTCA
This sequence comes from Myotis lucifugus, assembly GCF_000147115.1. Lineage (NCBI taxonomy): Eukaryota > Metazoa > Chordata > Mammalia > Chiroptera > Vespertilionidae > Myotis > Myotis lucifugus. The sequence continues at coordinate 7,277,128 of NW_005871054.1, read as the reverse complement.
ATTAAATTGATTTTTAAAAGTTATTTTACCCTGTGTGGAGAATATACAACCTTTATCTTTCAAAAATCTTTTGGTCTTCAAAAGGAAAAAGAAAAAGAAAAAAGTTCTTTTTAAAGGACATACCTTTTTCTCCATATTCAGATCTCTCAAAAGGGTACACTGTCTTCCCCTTCCTTTTAAGCTACTCATACTTTGTCTAATTTAAATGGTATATTTACAACACACTATGTATATCAGATGTGCAGATATTCTGAATATTAAAATTCCTGATTATTGTACTTACTGCATATCCAGAGCATATTTCTTCCCAGTATTAGAAAATAAAATGGAATGCCCGCTGCCTTTCTGCAATCAAGATTGCTAATGCATTTTTATCAAATGTGGGAAAAAGAAGGCCTCAACACACTTAAATTCTGCTTTTTTCTTGATACTGCCCTTAAGTACTACAGCCATTTTATTCTTCCCAATAGATGGGTACTTTACTTAGTAGAAGGCCTACACTGAATCTTGGACATAATCACTAAGCATAAATGTTAAAAAATTTTGTATCTATTTAAGGTTGTATCTATAATCTCTGAAACTACGAAGATTATTTTTCACTGGCTCTACCATTTCCTGGTTTGGTGCCTGGGGAGATGATGGAGAGTTGTATCCAAGGTGCCTGTGAATATAGGAACCTACTTGTATTCACTTGATGCCTTGGTCTTCCTTGGACTTTCATAAAGACATAGTAAATAATCACCTCTGTAACTGTTTTCTACACACTTAGAAGTGACCTCACAACTAAAATGTTCTTGGACATACATGTATCCCCCAAAAGTCAAGGATTCAAGAACTGCCAGATCAGGAGCAGCCACCAAAATCCAAACCTCCTCACTCCCAAAAAAGCTCCTAAAATAGGCAATCCTTGGGGGGCTGCCCTAGCAGGGTGATCTTGGTGACTAGCCCAATTCCCCTCCAAACCCCCGCCAGGTGTTTGTTCCTTTCCCTGCAGGACAGGACAGCTTTGGTGCCAGCAGGACCCAAAGCGAAGGCCACTGGTTATGGCAACAGACATGATTCATGGCAGATGAGGCCTGCTGCTTTCATGTATAAATACCTTTCTGTTTGCATAACAACCACTTAAGTTGATACAAACCTTTTGCTCTCTTTCCCTCACCTAACCTGTAAATCAGGGTTCTTCAGAGAAAAAGAACGAGAGAGAGAGAGAGAGAGAGAGAGAGAGAGAGAGAGGGAGAGATTTTAAGGAAATGCTCATGAATTTGTGGGGGTTAGCAAGACCAAAAACCCAGGGAAACGTTGACATTACAGTCTTTTTTTTTCTTTTCTTTTCCTTCATCTTCTTTTTTTTCATTTTTTACTTTGCAGTCTTGAGTCCAAAGGCAATCTGGAGGCAGAATTTGTTTTCCTTCTGTCTTTTCTCTTATGGACTTCAACTATTGGATAATATCTACTAACATGATGAAAAGCCTACTGATTTAAATGCTGACCGCATCTAAAAAATACCTTGCAGCAACATCCAGAGTAATTGTCTAGTTAACTAGGCAACCAATCGATGAGTCTCTCTCACATTGATATTTCTCTCTCTCTCTCTCTCTCTCTCTCTCTCTCTCTCTCTCTCTTCCCCCCCCCCTTCCTTTCTACTCTTTCTAAAAATCAATGGAGAAAATATATCCTCAGGTGAGGATTAACAACAACAAAAAATGACTACAATAAGTCCTCACTTAACATTGTCAATAGATTGTCGATTTTAAGCAAAATGACATATAACAAAGCCATTTCACCATAGGCGAATTGATATAAACAAGAGTTAAGTTCCTACAATATCTTGTCAACATTATAATGAAATGATGCTGAATGAAAGGATGATTTTTGAGGACCTGGGTACTTGGATTTGGTGAGAGGCAGAAAGAAAGGAATATTCTGAAAGCAGGGGAGCAGAGTTGGATGGAGACCAAGGGAGAAACCCAGAAAAGGAAAGAGAGGAAGGTGGAGTTCATACAAGGGCAGGGCCATCAATTGGGAATGGGTCCTTTTTAGGAAACATGTTTTAAGGGACAGCTTTTCTGGTTTCCCATCATCTAGACCAGTGGTTCTCAACCTTGGCTGCACATTAGAATCACCTGGGAATCTTTTTAAAATCCTGATTTCTGGGCCTCATCCTCTGGAAATTCTGTTTCTTTGTTATGGGGTGGGGCCACAACATTAGTAAAAAAGAAACAGAATTTCCAGAGGATGAGGCCCAGAAATCAGGATTTTAAGAAGATTCCCAGGTGATTCTAATGTGCAGCCAAGGTTGAGAACCACTGATCTAGGTAGACTGATGGCACAAGAATAAGGTTATCTTGAGGGTTCTTTCATCTCAGAATACTACAGAGAAAACAAAGGGGCTCAGAAGAACTAAACTCATAGCACATAATCTATCATTAATTTCAGCATCAGTATGAACACTAAGAACCAGTGCTGATATACCCAGCGTGGTGGCAACATACCCAATCCCTCCCGGACACCACTGTTAAGCCTGTCACTCTGCAGCGAGGGGAGGGTTTCAGCTTTGGCTCTGAGATCACAGGAGCCTGAATGCATCATGTCTGCTTCCACATCCCTTTTGGTCAGGGCAGCCACTTTCATGCATTATCTGTATTAATAGCCTTATCAACTGTAGGAGAATCTGTCTCCTTGTCTGGGTGTGCTTAAGATTCAGCATTCAAAGTACAGACATGTTCCACTCCAGCTAAGCAAGTGCTGTCAACTGCAGGTCTAGTGCTATTTCTGTTTCTAGTTGTCATTTTCTAAAGCTGTGAAATGCAGAAGCACTTGAGGTTCAAGTCTCTCCCAAAGTAAACTGCCTCCCAATGGCCACCCTTCCGCAAAGCACTGTGGTCCTGATGCCAAGGGAGGGGTCTTTTTCATCTGCTCGCCACTGTGGTAGTAAAAAGATGCCTCCTGGCATACCTGGGGCATGACATGTTTTCCCCATTACCGAGGTCAATGACTGGGAGGGGCAAGTAGACTGAATCCCCTCCCCTGCTCCTCGCCCCTGGGAAGCTGTCTGAATGTCAGCATAGACACAACAGCTCAAGGACTCTTCGAGGATTGTTCAAGTTGAGAAAGGCTTGCTTTCTACCAAAAGCAAATGTTTTCTAATGAGAGATTTGTTTAATGGAAGTTGGTGTTTTTTTTCTGAATTCTTAGTAGATTTGGATATGTAAAAATGGGTCTGGAGCTGTTTTGAGGGGAAGGGTGGGACAGGAGTGGAGAGAAAGTAGATCCTCTGCCTGGAAAGGGGAGGTGTAAGGCCCTAGAAATATTCCTAAATATCCCTCAGGTAGAGCGGCCAAAGACATCTTAAAAAACAGCGAGGACTAACATTCCATTTAACATTGTTTGTGTTATTATAGCATTACCCACACTCTCCCCAAATACCTACACTCACCTCTGTCTCCAGCAAATTTTTTTTTTTTTAACAGAGGGAAAAGGAGAAGGAGATAGAAACATCAATGATGAAAGAGAATCATTGATCGGCTGCCTCCTGCATGCCCCACACTGTGGATTGAGCCAGCAACCCGGGCATGTTCCCTGACTGGGAATTGAACCATGACCTCCTGGTTCATAGGTCAATGATCAACCACTGAGCCATGCAGGCTGGACTCCAGCAAATCTTTAATGCAGTTTCTTGCACATTCAATAGCTGGACTTAGTGTGGAAATATGGAAGTGGCCGAATTCTTTCTCTGGGAGATAATTCACAGAAGAAGAATAGTCCATAATGCACTGATCTAAAGAAGCAGAAGCTGGAGCTGGAAGGGACACAATGAACACCTGGAAATTCCCCCCGATCATCTGAGGGCATTGGCATTCATGAAATGTGGACTAGGGCGTTGAGCCCATTCTAAGGGGCAAGGAGACTGCAGTTAAGGATTCCCAAAGACCCTTCCCCAGGCCTGACCTTGGATCCAATTGTCTACTCAACTTCTGCTCTGCGATGTCCAATAGATGGCTCCAATGTAAAATAACCAAAAACCAAACTGGACTCCACAGCCTAAACCTTCTCCTTCCTTAATCTTCCTCATCCCAACCAACAGCTCTATATCCATTCAACTGCTCAAACCCCAAACTACATGTCCTCCTGGATCCCTCTTTCTCTCATCCCCCATAACCAGCCATCAGCATTCCCTGTCAGCCCTGCCTCCAAGAAATAAACCAAGTTTGGACATTTCCCACCTTCTCTGTATATCTCCACTGATCCCAACCAAGTGAATAGTGCAAGAATCTCCTAACTGCCTCTGCTCCCCAAACTGCCTCTGTTTTTTTCCACATAGCAATTGCCAGCCAGATTGGGGTTGAGGGCAGTGTCCAAATCAGAGCATATCCCTCTACCCTGTAAAATCATCATGGTTTCTCATTGCAATTCAAACTCCTGGTGGCCTGTAGGGCCCCATGTGACCTGACCATGCTCACCTCTCTGACCTCCTTTCCTTCCACTCTTCCTCCATTCATGGGGCACCATGAACACTGGCCCCTTTCTATGCACACACATGCACTCGATGCTCCTTTAGCGCAGCAGAGCCTTTGTATTCGCTCTTCTTCTGCCTAAAATGCTTTCCCCCTAAATTTTTGCATAGCTGCCACAATCTCCGAACTTCTGGCCCCTGGTCACTCTCTACCCTTTATTTTGTTCTATTTCCTAATAACACTTACTTGTTTGATTACATATTTTTCATCTTTGTCTTCCCACTAGAATGTAAGTTCATGAAGGGAGAGATTTTTATCTCCAGTTCCTAGAACAGTACTTGGCACAGAATAGAGCTCAATAAAAATGTGTGGAATGAATGCATCTGTTTTACTTGTTTCCTGCTTTCCCTGGACCAAAGGCTACCCCAAACTGTGGCATCCGGTAAAGTCTCCCTCATCAGAGTTTTATCATTTAGCTGCTTCTCCTAAGTCAGGCAAAATGGGCCACTTGGACCTGCAGATGCCCCGGGGGCTCCCATGGGAAAAGCAGAGGCCTCACTACAGCTGGCAGAGGCCCTAGGAAAATCCACACACGGGGGAAGGTTCATTCTTTCCAACTATCCAGTTCTGTCCCTTTTCATAACCTTGTTGAAGTTTTCTGCTCTTGTCATTTCTTTGCAGACCTTTTCCCAAAGGGCAAAACATTTTTGCTTGACTTTTAGTCACTAACTATAGTAAATGACTAAAAAAAATTACTTTATCACTTTATTAATTCAATGTTGCTTACTGAGTCTGGATAACTGACATAAATAACTGTGTGTGTGTGTGTGTGTGTGTGTGTGTGTGTGTGTGTGTACATGTATATAAAGCAGTAACCTCCCTGGACCCCAAGAGAGTATTCTTCACTCTCCTGTTATACCAGAAAGGCGTTTACTGTGGTTGAGGAGGGTCCTGGCTCCCCAAACCCCTAAGTGATCCCCAGGTTATCTTAGAGGTGATGTTGCTCCCAGATCAAGCCCCACATCATTTCTTACACCTCCCCTAAGATCTGGAGTGTGCAAGTACACCGCAGCTCTCCCCCCACCAGACCGGGGGGATTAGGAGAGTCAAAGACAAAGGAGGGGAGGAGGAAAAGGAGAACGGGCAAGAGACAAGGGTAATAGGGCAAATGTGGCCAAGTCTTCCCCCCACCCCCACCCCCTGAATCCAGCCAGAGGAAAGCAGTCTGAAGGCCCATCGATTAACTCCCCTTTAAGATCTGCCAAGGAATAGATGCATTTCATTTAGGTATGCTCTGTCGTCTGCATGGTTTGCTTTGTCTAATGAGAAAAAGGATTGGGAAAGGAATTATTTTTTTAAATGTCTTTTAAAACACTTTTTAAAAAGGAATATAAGAGGGACATGGAAATACCATAAAAGACTCAATTTTCCTGCAATCACTACTATCCTACACTAATGTATCTGGGTGGCAGAGGAGATGGAGCCATAATGGATGAAGCTATAATTTTCTCTCTCCCTCTCTGCCTTGTGAGGGCACAGCAAGAAGAAGCCATCTGGAAGCCAGGTAGAGAACTTTCACCAGGAACCCAATCGGCTAGCACCATGATCTTGGGCCTCTCAGACTTC
>NW_005871054.1:7237404-7270948 GCF_000147115.1 Myotis lucifugus | reverse complement strand
AGTTTATGGTATTTGTTATGCCACTGAGCTAGACAGTGTTAGTGAATTCATTTAGCAAATATTTCCTGAGTGTCTGCAGGTACTGGTCCAGGACTGTGGAAAGAGCAGTGATATAGCAGATGAGGTTCTGCCTTCAGGGTGGGACTTGGATTCCAGTGGGAGATCTGTAAACAAGTAAACAAGCAAGTAAATATTATCAGCTGACAGCCTTATGGGAGCTCCTTTGTAGGTAACAATTGGCTTTTTTCTGCTGCCTTTAAGATTCTTTCTTTGTCTTTACTGGGGGGAGGGGGGGTAATTATGATGTGTAAATATTAGTTATTGATAAGAGCTGTGAAGAAAACACAACAGAGCGAAGCAATGCAATGCAGAGCAACTGGGGAGGGGCCCTTAGATGGTAGCCAAAGGATCCTTTCTGGGGAAAAACATTTGAGCTGAATGATAAGGAAGAGCCAACTAGGAGATAACGTGATGGGATAATGTTCCAGGCACAGGGAATGCAGGTGTGAGCCAAGGTTCCGGTGTAAGACTTCTGAGTTAGGGCAGACAAAAAATAAAGTAGACTTGAAATAGAGGTGAGTATTAGTATCCAGAAGTGGAAATAAGAGACAAATGGCAAAAATAAATTCATAGAAGAAGCTTCAGATTTTGAATACCAATGAAATAACAATGGTTCTACTCCACACACGTCCTCCCAGAATTTCCTACATCATCATCTTCCACCATCCATATATCATGTAACGTTCATACATCATCATGATGTTAATCACAGCATCACCCACTTCTTTTTTTTTAAATATATATTTCATTGATTTTTTACAGAGAGGAAGGGAGAGGGATAGAGAGTTAGAAACATCGATGAGAGAGAAACATCGATCAGCTGCCTCCTGCACACCCCCTACAGGGGATATGCCCGCAACCAAGGTACATGCCCTTGACCAGAATCGAACCTGGGACCCTTGAGACGCTTATCCACTGAGCCAAACTGGTTAGGGCTCACCCACTTCTAAGCCAGTTTTATTATGCCAGTAGGGCGCATTTGTTACAATTAACAAACCAATGTTGACATGCTACTATTAACTGAAGTCAATACTTTATTCAGATTTTTAATGTCTTTTGTCTGTTCTAGGATCCCATCCAGGATACTGCATTGCATTTAATCATGTTTCCTCAGGCTTCTCTTAGTTTCTTAGACATTCCTCGTTTTTGATGACCCTGACAGTTTTGAGGATTACCGGGCAGACATTTTGCAGAAATGGCTCTCAATTAGAATTTATCTGATATTTTTCTCATGATTAAAGTGAAGTTATGGGTTCTTAGAAGAAAGACCACAGAGCTAAAATGCCATATTTATCGCACAAATCAATTGACTTATCACTCTTGATATTGACCTAAATCCCTTGGCTGAGGCTCCAAGTCATTTTTCTTTCTTCACTCTCTCTCATCCCTGACATCCCCCCAGTCACCAGGTCTCACCTAATATAGGTCCCAGCAGTCTCTCCCAGAATCCACCCCTCGTTAGCACTATTCCTACAGCCTCCACTCTAAGCTCCCAGTCCCTTCTCAGTATCCTGCACCACACTGTCAAAGCTGTCTTTCCATAGCTAAGCTCTGATAACATCCTTTCTCTTGTCAAATAATCCCACTTAGGAATAAAACCTTTGTTTTACTCGTAGCTGGAAGATAAAGTCCAAGTTTTCCAGCATTACTTTTCGGCTTTTTTTCTCAGCCTGACCATAAGCTACTTTCCCATTTCATCTCCTGTCCTGAGCTCTGGGTACTACACTAACACTCCTTTGATCACACCTTCACGAATGAGAATGGATACTCATTCCTTTATGCATGGCACACGGGTTACTGTTTATCAAGCTTCTGTTCTGTGACAGTCATCTTCCTAGGTCCTGGGATGCAAACATTGTTGAGAAAGGGCTCCCTACATTCAAGGAGTGTGATATAATTAGAGGGACGAGCATTGTAAACAGATCAGATCAGGGTTGAGAGGTAGATGCTAGGTATTCATTCGGGTGTGTACAAATTGCAAAGGGAACGTGTACGCCAAAGCTCCCCATGGTGGCTCCAGTACTTAGGGAAACTTATACAAGGGAAGTGATATCTGGGCAAAGACTTGAAGAAAGAAAAAAGTTCACCAAGTGGACAAGAGGCCAAAGGAAGGTTTAGGTAAAGAGCACATCATGCACTAAGTAGCCATGGTCATTCAGCATTTTCACATGGAAATACTTACAAAACACGAATAAGAGCTAAGTTGTGTCAAAACAAGCTTAAAGCACTTGGATTTTAACCAACAGGACAGTGTTTCCAAGTTGTGGGTCTTGAAATCCACTTAGTGAGTCCCTGACTATCCTTATTTTAAGGTGACATAGAATCAAGGAGAAAAAATAGCTCTGTGACCATTTTGTGTCTGTTACTGCACACATAAATATTTGTATGTCCTGGTTTTAAAGGTAAACTGTTTCTTACCAGAAATCACATTTAAATAAGGTTTTGAAGAACTGCTATATGGAGATCTTGCAAGGATATGTAGCAGGGATGTGTGTGCAAATAGTACTTCTCAAACTTCCCTGATAATACTAAGTCATGGCCCTTGTTAAAAACACAGATTTCTGTGCTATGCAAAGATAAATTTGAGTAGCTATTGTTAAAATGTGAGAACCTTGGGCTAGAAATAGACAAAAAACAGATGATACTGTGTCAAGAACTATCATCAGCAATAATTTATAATAGTCTGGTAGCTATTGTTTGGGTAGATTCATTTACAATTTAAACACTAGAATTTTAAGCCCAAATTAATACAAGGGACAGTGGGAGGCTTGCGAGCTTGTTCCTCCAGTAGCCTCACTGCATGGGGACAGTGGAGAGTTTGGCCAGGGTGATGGTCCCATAGATGGCAGTGGCTACTCCTTGGAGCACTTAACACGCAGACCAACATGTCCATGGTAATCCCCAATGGCGATAAATGCTTTGAACCTGGTCTACTGGATAGTGCTGGTCTGTTTTTGCACAGCATACCGTTCCAACCCTCATCTTCGAAGGAGGCCTGAAGGGGGTGGGGGGGGGCGGTAATAATGGTCTCAGATTCCTTGATGGACAGGGAGAGAGATAGATCTCCTCCAAGGACTTGATCTGGACATCCTTGGCCAGGCGGCCCAGCTTGATGACAGGGGTCCAACCTTGCCTGGGAAGCTCCCCTGCTTCAACCCCAGTCCTCAGACACTACTGTCGGAGCTTCCCATTCTGGACTCACCCCCCCACCCCCCACCCCCCACCCCCACCCGCACCTCCCCTCCCCCCCCCCTTCCCGCAGGGCCTCCAGGGCCTCGGGGACCCCAGCAACACAGGGGTAATTCGCCATTTGGTGTTTACTCAGAGAAGAAGGCCACACTGATTTATTATTAAAAATGATTCTAAAGTTTCATCTGCAACATTCATCCCACTAATATGCAGCTCTAAATGATGCAACACTCACACATTGGAACGTTTCCTATAAAGGAATCCAAATTCAACAAAGCTAATGGCATTCATAAGGTCCCCAAGCACCAAGCATACTTCCTGCTTTTTATACTCGTCTGGAAAAGGGTGAATTGGCAGAAGCCTGGCTGGGTGTGGCCCAACCCGGAGTTAAGGTCTTACTTTGCACTGGGGTCATGGCCAATCCACGTTTGTCTCATCTCCTAGTTGAGCACAGGGAGTTATTAGGGGTGGCAGTCCCAAAGGGACCCTCCAGCTCCCTTTCTAATCAAACTAGTGGAGAGGCAAGATATGTCCCAAATCCAATAAATCCCAACACTCCTGTCTGGAAGCCCACCCAAATGATCAAATCCTGATCCATTCAGCCATTTGCAATACAGCTCTTTCTTCGGATTTGAGGCATTGGATGATTTCAGGGCTACAGCCACTGAATGGTTCGGAGCAAAGGCAGTGAAAGGGAAGCAGCAGCCCAGGGGACTGTTTCTGTGGTGGTAAATTAGGTCCCAACAAAGCTTCCAGGTCCCTCTCTCATCCTGAAAAACCCTACAGAGCTCTAGCATACTCAGCCTCTAAAGTGGTTTGCCATTAAAACAAAGCCTTTTGTTTGCAGTTTTACATACTTGCATCACTGACATGTAATTGCACTGTCATTACATCAGCTATGCCAAGTCGTCCACGGGCCTCTGGCCAGAAATTCCCAGGATGCACCAGGTCTGGTAATGCTTAAATAAAAATGTACTCACTTGGTTTTCTCTGCTTTCTCTGAGTGTGTGTGTGTGTGTGTGTGTGTGTCTTGATAGCACCCTTGGGATTTTTTTTTTTTTTAAGCAGCTGTTTGTCATTAGGATGACATGGCACTTAATGCACTTTACAAATAATAATTGTAATCCAAATGTCTGCCAATAGGAAAGTGCCTGTGTATAAATGATGGTGCATTAATATAATAGAAGGTATTTGGTCACTAAAAATAATTAAGTAGATCTTTAGGTATTAACATGGAAACATGTTTTAGAGAGAACAAAAACAAATTTCAAAACAGAATGTATAATACACTCATATTTTAGTAAAAGAATAATTATTATAGACTTTGGCATATACATAGAAAAACATGAATTTTTGTGAATAACTATTACTTTTTAAATCAGAAAACTAGATAGTGTTTGAAAATCAATGTTGTTATAACTTGTTCAGAACAGCAAAAGAATATTATCCATCATAATAATATCAGAGAGATTTCTCATGGGCGCTTCTCAGTTGAGTGGTGTAATATTAATAAGATTCTGTGACAATGGAAGTTATTATTAATAAAGTACTGATGTATTGAAAAACAGCATACCTTGCCTTCATTGAATCCAAAATAATTTAGTGTATGCTTTTATACATATACAAAACAAGTAGAATTTAAAATGTTGATATATTGCCCTAGCTAGTTTGGCTCCGTGATAGAGCGTCAGCCTGCAGACTGAAGGGTCCTGGGTTCGATTTCAGTCAGGGGCACATGCCCGGGTTCCAGGCTCGATTCCCAGTGGGGGTTGTGCAGGAAGCATCCAATCAATGATGTGTGGATCTCTCATCATTGATGTTTCTATCTCTCTCTCCCTCTCCCTTCCTCTCTAAAATCAATAAAAAATATAAAATAAAATGTTGATATCTTTAGTATAATGAACAAGCCACGTTCATTCATTAAACATGCATCCCATAATAGTATGTGCCAGGTGATGTGCTAGGTGTGTAAGTCCTAACTATGTAGTTATGGAAAAGGTAAACCCAGTTCCTGTCATCATCTTATGGCATGAACCAACCCTGTGTATGTCCTGGAGCATATCAACAATTAACTACAAGAATCACTACATATGCATAATAATAAGCAAATAAATTAATTGTACTTCTACTTAAATTTTCATTGCTAAAGTGAATTTTTCCTTTGATAATGGCTAAGTGACTAAAAACATATATGTCATCAGCATATTCAAGTTTCACAAAATTATCACTCACTGTAGGATGTATTATATATTTTGATACTTCTAAATCAAGTATAAAATTAAAAGAACATAAATATATAAGAAAGCTTATTTTCTTTCCTACTGGTGTTTCAATTGTAGATGTAACATCTGAATTCTAAAGACATTTAAAAAGTCTCTTGTCTTATTTTGAATTATAAAGTTAACAAGTCAAAATTTAAAAATCGTTAACACCAACTTCCTTAAAGAGGAGATATTCCTCTTTCATAACCTGCAGTCCAATTCACGCCACATTTTTTAGTGCTTTCTTTGGAACAGATGACAATTTAGGAGAGAAGGGAAGAGAGTATCGAAATGTCAAGGGAAAAAGACCTGAATAGTATTTGTAGAATTGAAATTCCTTGATGATGCCATATCTATTCTTCTAGGCCAGGGGTCAGCAAACTTTGGTTATAAAGGGACAGACAGCAAATGTTTTGGGCTTTGTGGACCATGCCGTCTCTGTCATAATGAGGTTCAGGACCTGCTACCCCCAAACATGGCACCTTGGCATATTAAATATCTTAAGCTGAGGAATTTTTTAAAATGGCAAAAGCAGGAAGATCACTTGGACTTTCCCCCACTTGTCCTTCTTCCTTGAAGCACACCATGAACGTCCCGTGTGAGAGGTGCCCTCCCTGGGCCAGAAGGAAAGCAGATACTCGTATTTTCTGGTAGGAAATGTAGGGCTGAGAATGCTGTATAAACAAACCTTAATAAATAACCCTTACCTGCCCAGTTGCTTCTCTGTCTAGCCCAAACCTCTCTGTCTTGTCAATTCCTCACAAATTGTTTCTTTGCCTAAAGGTTATAAAAGCTTCCTGCTCCAGACACTTCAGGTCTTCATTCTCTGGTGAAGGCGCCACGGCACCTGTAAAAAGTCAATAAAATGTGTATGTTTTTCCCCTGTTCATCTGTCTTTGTCAGTTTCATTTTCAGACCCAGTCAGGGACACTAAGAGGGTCAAGGAAAACGTTTCTCTCCCCTGCACTGAAACAGCACAGAAGCAGCCCTACTGTAGACAGAAACAAAGGGTGTGGCTGTATTCTAATAAAACGTTCGTTATGGACACTAAGACTTAAATGTGATATGCTTTTCACATGCCATCAAAGTTTATTCTTCCTTTTATTTTTTTTCCAACCATTTAAAAGTGTAAAGCTCGCTCTTAGCTGGCAGGCCTCACAGAGCTCTGATGGTAGGCAGACCTGACCCAGGGCTGTAGGCCAAGCCTGATGGTCAGATCTGCTGCTTCTCCTTAGTCCTGGAATTAAGGGGTGAGGGGTAGGGGAGAGAGTCCAAGAGATTTACGAAACAAAACTTCACAGGTTACTTATCTAAAAACAAATTTACGCCTCTTGATTGATCCAAGAAGATAACGTATATTTTAAAACCAAGTTTATATAGCACTTAAAGAAACAATGAGTTTTCAAAGGCAGCTCTGAATGAAAGGCAGCTCTTCTTGGGCCTTGGGGAATAAACATCAAAAAAGGAAAATCAAACTTTGCTCTGATTAATAGGTGAGAAATAACATCTCTTGTTTTCATTTCCATTTCTTTGATTACTACTCATATGGAATTTTTTCAACTTCAAAAGTCACTTACATTTCTTTTTATGTGAATTGCACATTGCTTTTTGCCCATTTTTCTATTAGGATCTATATTTTTCTAATATATTTTATGTGAGCTCGCTATATTGATATAAATTCTTTATCTGCTGTTATAAGGAACAAATATTTCCGCACTCTCCCTCGTTCTTTTATTTTGTGTGGGATGTTTCTGATAGGTCATCTCATAGTCAAAAGCAGTCTTTTCTTTTACCTTTTTTTTTCTCTTACACTAAAAGGAACTTCTCCATTTTGAGATCACATAAAAATTCAGTTATATTTTCTACTACTTGGGGAGTTGTATTGTTTTTTATGATAAACTGTTGAAATTTGGAATTTAGTTTGGTGTATAAGCTAGGGATCCAAAATAATTTTATTTTTCAACTACAGTTTACATTCAATACTATTTTGTATTAGTTTCAGGTGTGCAGCATAGTGGTGAGACAATTATATACTTTACAAAGTGTTCCCCCTGATATTTCCAGTACCCATCAGGCACCATACATAGTTATTACAACATTACTGACTACATTTCCCATGCTGTACATTACATCCCCACGACTGTTCTGTAACAACCAATCTGTATTTTTCTTTTTTTAAATATATTTTATTGATTTTTTACATAGAGGAACGGAGAGGGATAGAGAGTTAGAGACATCGATAAGAGAGAAACATCCATCAGCTGCCTCCTGCACACTCCCTACTGGGGATGTGCCTGCAACCAAGGTACATGCCCTTGACTGGAATTGAACCCGGGACCCTTGAGTCCGCAGGCTGACACTCTATCCACTGAGCCAAACCAGTCAGGGCCCAATCTGTATTTTTTAATCCCTTCACTTCTTTTTACCCAGTCCTCCAACACCCCTCCTCTCTGGCAACCATCAGTCTGTTCTCTGTGTCTATGAGTCTGTTTCTGTTATGTTTGTTTGTTTATATTGTTCTTTAGATTCCACATAAGTGAACTCATAGGGTATTTTTCTTTCTCTGACTTATTTCCAAAGTACTATTTTTCTAAATAGCTCACTTATTTTCCTATGTTCAAATCCTGCCTTCTCTTCAATCTTAGCTCAAATTCACATCCTCCACAAAGCCTTTCGTATCCCCCAATAAGAAGAGAGCTCTCTCCTGTTCTCTCTCCTCCCCCTCAGTCTTTCTTTTCTTTCTTTCTTTCTTTTCTTTTCTTTTCTTTTCTTTTCTTTTCTTTCTTTCTTTCTTTCTTTCTTTCTTTCTTTCTTTCTTTCTTTCTTTCTTTCTTTCTTTCTTTCTTTCTTTCTTTCTGCATTATAATTATCTGTGCATCTCTCGCCTATTGTACCACACTGTAAGCTCCTTAGAGCTGGGACAGAGTTTTACTCATCTTTGTGTCCCCCTAATCCCTCAACGAGGGCCTCACATGTTTGTGGAAAGAAAGGCCGAGTGATGGCAGCTTTAGGCCCACCCCCATGCCTCTGTTCCCTCTCCCAGAGGGAGGGCAGAGCCAACCTCACAGCCAGGAGGGGACTGCCTGCCTTGTGCATCTGGGGGTTTGTGGTGGCCACCAGTCCAAGGCAGCTCTTATTTAAACAAGGCTGGTATTTATAGAGCGAGGTCATGCACTCGGGTCTGAGCTGATACAAAAGTGAGCAGAGATGTCAGTCAGGCTCTGGTAGATAAAGGGCGCTCTGGGCATCCAGAGCCCTCATGGCTGTGAACGTTGGCATGTCCACGTCACTCCCTGGACAGACAAGGCTCCTAAGACAGGCTTCACTAGACCAACTATAATGACAGAAACAGAGACTGTGAGCAACCTCTGAGTGACTCAGGAATGGCTAAATGTGCTGCCTTTTCCCATCATGTTAAATTCAGTCATACATAGATATCTTTAGGGAATTCCGTGTGTGTGTGTGTGTAATATTGAGAACTGGGATTTATTAAGGGCAAGAATCCCTCGAGAGCCATGTGTGGGTGGCTTGGTAGGTGGGGGTGGGGTTGTTGTTTTTGTTTGTTTTTACTGTATTTTGAGGGGAAGAGTCAGGAAGGGTGGCTCCAGTGAAGAAACTGGGGAAGGGGTACTAATAAAAGCTGGCTGTGCTGGATTTAGAAATAAAAACCCGCTAGGCCCATCTCTACTATTACTGATCTCTCCTCTCCTATTACTCTGACTTCCAGAAGAAATAAATAATGAACCAACTTCCATGACTAAAATCCCAGAAAACAGTAAGAATGGAGATCCATAGGAATTTTCGACAGCTCTATTCCTCAGAGAATAATTTCAGGGGCTCTGTGCTAAACACATTTCTAAGAAAATGGCCAGAGAAGATCAAGACCAGAAGCTTTTTTAAGGCCGTAGCACTTTCTAGTGATGGCAGCTGCAGCTGGCTACTGCTCCAGGTGCCATTTCTGAATTATGAGAAGTGGAGTTGTTTTAAATGAACTATTATTTTTTAAAATATACCCATTTCACGATCTGTTTCAGCCCCCAATTCTTACAAGATTGATAAAATACACACTTCTAAAATTTTGAAGTGAAATAAAAAGTTATATGCAAAAAGAGTGCTAAATTCCTCAGTGGTTGAGCGTCAACCCATGAACCAGAAAGTCATGGTTCGATTCCCAGTCAGGGCATATGTCCCGGTTGTGGGCTCAATCCCCAGGGTGGGGCATGCAAGAGGCAGCCGATCAATGATTCTCTCTCATCATTGACGTTTCTCTCTCTCTTTCTCTCTCTCTCTCTCTCTCTCTCTCTCTCTCTCTCTCTCTCTCCTTCTCCCTTCCTTTCTGAAATCAATAAAAATATATTTTTAAAATGTAGTAACTGTCAAAAAATCATAAGCCATAATGCAAAGTCCAATGAGTGGATGGCTGCATGGCAACAAGTCCCAGAACAGCTTGGGCCCTTCAATAATTGATGCAAAGTTAGGGAAATGTCAATACTGAGAATAAATTGCTCAGGGTGACTCAAACACAGCTTCTGCTCCCCTGATCACTTCTGGTATTAACCTTGCTTACAAAAGAAACTCCTCACATTTCTTCCATGCCAGAGAAGGACCAACAGGTGCTATGTCATGTAGCTAGGTGGGCCTCACATAGAAAGGGAATAACTCACTTCGATAAAAATGTTTGTTCCTAGAACTTCTTCCCTCGAAAATTATTTATTTTGAATGTTCACTCGCTGCTCACCAACCATTCTGCTGAAACCCCTCTAGGGAAGGAAGAACTGAAGCAGGAAGGGTAATTGCTGGTATGCTCTGGAGCCAGAGGGTGTTATGCAGGTACCATGTTAGGGGCACTCAGAGCAGGCGATGGCCTGGGGGCTCTGCAGTGCACAGGGTCTCCAGGCAGAGAGTAAGCAAATACCCTCTAAGTGTTTGAAAATGAGAATCGGCCAAACAAAGAAGAGACTGTGGGAGGACCCACATAAACTCTTAGACGTGCTTCGGGATATTATTTATTCCCTGGGGACCAACTGTTTGCCTTTCACTGAAGAATGACACATTTGGCTTACAGTTATGGAAAGCAGTCATGGAAAACTTTGGTAAAGAAAGGATGTTGGATAGTGGAACAAATTATCAAAAAAAATTCTGGAATCTCAATTTCACATGATCTCACTCATCAATAGAAAGTTGTGGCTAGCCTTGACCAGCATGCTCGGTGGTTAGAGCATCGGCCCACACACCCGAAGATTCCCAGTCAAGGGCACGTACCTGGGTTGCAGGTTCGATCCCCACCCCCAGTCAGGGCTCATGCAGGAGGCAACCAATTGGCATGTCTCTCTTACATCAATATTTCTCTCTCTCTTCCCCTCCCTCTCTGCTTTACACTTTCTCTAAAAGCAATGAAAAAAATATGCTTAGGTGAGGATTAATAATAATATAAGAATAATAAGAAAGTTGTGGCTATAAATGAAGCAGGGGGGTAGGGCAGATGACTCCTCATAATCTCTCACCTTCCATTTTCTTAGGATAGACATTTACCCAAGGTAACAGTATCAAAAGAAGCAGAACAATCAGGAATGCCTTATGACATATCGGAGCCAATAAAGGCTTAAAACATTCTTGCTGGTGAAGAAAACAAATGTTCTCAAACATCATTTCCTAATTACTTATCAATATTACAAACCAATGTTCATCTACCTGAAGAAATGTATATGTCCATTTGAATCCTTTTTTATTATTTGACTCGTTATTTAAATGACTGCAAAATGTGTTCACTCAGGAAATACAATCCAAAGCTAATCTCAAATCAGGAAAATTTTTTAAAATCTTTTTTTTTTTTTACTCACTTGCCTGCCAACCTTGGGAAATTTGATAGTTGCAAAGTTGCTTTTTAGTTTCCAATAATTTCAGAAGAAACATTGGAATTCTTGCATGAAAGAAACGACTTCACTTTAGCCTCACTCTTCCCAGATTTTAAAACAGGGAGTAAGTACAGGGACAGTGATGAAGCATTTTTTAGAGACATCCTCATACCCTAGGCCCGAATAGACCATGGTATTAACAGAAACAACGACATATCCATAGCAACTGTGGAAAACAGATCTCAGGGCATAGTCCTATTGCTAGTCACTTCCTCTCGGGAGGCCTCTCTCAACCCCAGGCAGAAATAAGTGCTTTCTATTCTTGTTTCCATAAACCCCTTGACTGTGTGGGCAGGGAGGGGGAGGGGAGGGGAAAGGAGAAGTGTCCCCCACCCAGGACCTCACCAGAGGTTTTCCCTTCACGGCCACCTCCCACTATCTGCTGGGTGTCAGAGACTGTCCCCAAGGACCCACTGAGGAGGGTGCCTGGGGCTGTTGGAACTGAGGGAGTCCCCACTGGGTAGTTTGGGTGGGACTCAACACAACCAAAGGCCAGTTGTAGGGGCCAAGAGCTTAATAAATGTTACTACCCACCCCACCCTCCCTTCACCCAGACACATGAAAGGGAGACATTCACTGAAGTCTCCTGCCTGCCTTTTGTGCTGGTGATGGCTGGGCAGGCGGACCCTGCAGTGTGACTCAGCATGCCGGAGTCTGCTTTGCGGGCACGCACAGCTCTCACAACTGCCTTAACTACAGAATCAGCTGATTGCAATGGGCCTCTGGGGACCTGCTCCAGTGATGACAGAAGGACGGAGCTCAGGCAGTACCTTCCAATTAATGCTCCTGAAAACAAGGGAGAGTGTGCATCCGTCTGTACAGAGCTGCAGGCCAGCTCGGAGGGGCTCCCCTGTGGGCAAGATGGCTTAGGGCTGGACCAGGCCCATCGCACCCTATGACGACAAATGATACTACAATACACTACTGACTGAATACCTATTATTTGCTAAACGCTTGGCATAGGTTGCCTCACTTGCACCCCATAGCAATCCTGGTAGACAGTCAAATCCTCAGTTTACAGATGAGGAAACCTGGCAGGGGTGTGTGTGGAAGGGGTTGGGGGAGGGTCACAGAGCCTAAAATCAAGTGGTGATTAAGCAGGATTTGAGCCCAAACTGGGGGGTGAGGAGTCCAAGGGCCCAACCACTTCAACACTACTGGTTTCAGAAAAGCTGCGTTGTCCACACCAGTATAGGTCTACATCTAAGCGTGGCCAGGGGAAGGAAAAGGAGGCCCCAAAATATCCTCTGAGCTTTTTATAGGGTAGCTTCTCCCCAGGCACTGCCCCTCCAGCGAACTCGGAGCCAGGCGGCCTCAGCTGAGTCTGCAGCCGCCCTCAGAGGCTCTTCCGGAACCTGACCCTGCGGTCCCCGCGTCCACGCTGCGCTGGCACCGGGCCCAGCTTCGCTGGCTTATGAACACAGATTTCCTAACGGATAAGCCCCGGAGGCTCAGGCACAGGCCTGCACTTCTATAGCTGAGTGAACAGTGGTTGAAGTGGCGAGGATAATTCTAACAGGCAATCCCCAACTCTCACCGAACGGCAGAATCTCCTCCGCTGGAGAATTCACCAGAGCCGCTCACGACTCTGACCTCCTTGTTTGATTTCAACTGGAGTTTGCAGATCAATAAAATAGTTAAAAGCAAAAAAAGGGGGGGCGGGAATGGCAAGAGTCTGGCTCTTATAAAGAAGGGGAAATTGGCTTTTGGAAAACTAACTGTAGAATGAAAAATTGTGGCCAGAGCAGGTGGACAGCCAGCTCAGTGGCTGGTCCATGGAAGGCAGGCCCGGCCGCATGGTTCCAGGGCCCAGCTACAGGCCCAGGGCCGGCATGAGGAGGAGAGAGACGGTGACATGACTCTGCCCTGGGCTGTCCCTAGATCAATAAAAAGGCTCACCACCACCTAGAGATTTCCCTTCTTTCTTCTGGGAGGAGGGGAAGTGGCTTGGGCCAGGGCTCCCGGGGATGGCCAAAGGCACTCCCTTCTTTGTCGGTGGGAGCCTTGCTTACCTACAGACGGGGATTCTTCAGGTCCCAGGACTGTGGTTCCTGCAGTCCTGGTCACACTCAGGCCGTGTGGAACTGAACTCAATCCTTGTTGATACGGACAACAGACTAGGATCTCAGGCAAGGCGATAGCTACCTTCTTGCTCATTAGCATCGCTGCCTGCTCAGCCCTCTCCTGGGAAGCGTCTGTCTGTCCTCCGTAGCAGCAGGAAGAGACTGGGTCTTGGTGGCAGCTGCTCTGAGGGGACAAGTTGCTGTGGCCCTTGTTGCAGTTGGACAAAATCATGGGTCTCCTTTCTGCAGGTGACCTCTCACCCCCCCACTTCTAGGACCCATGGGCCCAACATAGGTGAAGTGGCTCACCAACCTGGTGCCATCACTCCTATTGTCCGGCCCCTACCTTAGCACCCTGGCAGGAAGGTGCAGAGGGTGTGGCCTCCAGTCCAAAGTGATTGGGAAACGTGGCTGAGAGTCTAGGATGAGCAGCCCACGGAGCCTCTGGCCTAACAGTCTAGTGTCAACTGTAGAGCCTTCTCTGCCCCTGGGATGTTCGTGGTCACTTTTCTCTGGCCCAAAACGGAAACTCAACTACTTCTGACCCTGGGCCCTGAGCAACTAAGCGAGGCTGTGAAAGAAACTCTTCTATGCTCAGCCTACGGGCCCCGGAAATGGCCTCACAAACTTGCTTTAGGAAACCATCTTTTATTTAAAACTTGATTTTCTTTTTACTTACCGAAAGCTTGGTTTTCCTTTTAAGAGGCTGAATATGCAATTTATAAAAACATGTAGCTAAATTTATTTTTCTCCAACCAGCAATTTGGAATTATCTGCCTGCACTTAGAATAGTTTGTGATGTCACTTCTTTGTTCCGGGACCTGGTGCATCTTTCACACATGACGACACTGGCTGGTTCTGCCTCCCTCTCCCGCAGCTCCACGTCGCAGTCTGAGAGGTGACTCAGCACAGGGAACAAACTCACTTCTCTCAGCAGGGGCTGGAGCTGCGAGGGGGCAAGGAGGCTCCGTGGTCCAGGTCATGATGGATGCCAGGCGTGATTAAGGTAACCCCAGAGAACCACAGACAGTTAGCACACCCGCTCAGGCTGCCCTTGAAGAGTGGCCCTACTATGCTTTCCTCAGAAGCTTCTCTGGCCACAGGGGCTCACGGGACACCAGAGGGCACATTAGTTGACAGGTAGGTAGCAAGATGGTTTAAGAAATAGTGATACTTCCCTGTTACCACCATTCATACATCTGGGCATGTAATCTCATGGACTTGGGCTATAGAAGCCAGAACTGGGAGAAAAAATTAAAATTCCCCCTGCAATCTATTTGATTTTTCCAAATTATATTCATTCCATATGGTTAAAGTGTGCATTATTAGTTGTCTATGGCTTCTGCAACACATTACCACAAACTTAAGTGACTTTGAACAATATAAATTATGTTGTAGCTCTGTAGGTCAAAAGTCTGGCACGGGCCCTAACCGGTTTGGCTCAGTGGATAGAGCGTCGGCCTGTGGACTGAAAGGTCCCGGGTTTGATTCCGGTCAAGGGCATGTACCTTGGTTGCGGGCACATCCCCAGTAGGGGGTGTGCAGGAGGCAGCTGATCAATGTTTCTCTCTCATCGATGTTTCTAACTCTCTATCCCTCTCCCTTCCTCTCTGTAAAAAAATCAATAAAATATGTTTTAAAAAAAGTCTGGCACGGATCTCACATCATATCTCTCTGAACTGACTTTCTTAGAACCTTTGTGGGTTCCACCTACATAAACAGGTTCCAAAGATTGGAATGTGGATATCTTTGGCAGGGCCATGACTCTGCCTATCATACTGTGAAAAACCTAAGGAGATGTGAAAATAAAGATACAATATCCTTCTCACAAAATAGAGGGCTGGGGAGGAGGAAGGAGGTCCATCCCTGTCTCAAGCTGACAATGCAACTGCCCAGAAAAGCACAGTGCCCCCAGTAGCCTCTCAATATTCTACTCCAGGGCACTGAGCCTTTGTCATCAATAGAAGAGAAACATTCTATCAAGCTCATCCTTTTCTGTACATTGCTTCCACTCTTACCACATGTGGGCATGGGAAGCTGTCAATTTTCATATCATTGAAAGTTAGAGTCACTAACATGCCATTACCAAATTACTGCCAGTTCTTTTAAGCCATCCTGTTGGGAACAGTTTCCAACTTTTAAACCATTTTAACTGCTCGCTGCTGCAAAATCCCAATTCATGAGGCATGCGGCCTCGAGGCACACTAGTGCTTTATAAAGTGACAGATAGGACCCTCTGGTATGTATCTGACAAGGGATACCACTGTCGTTCACCAGCTTCTGTTGTGAGAGGACACCCAAAAAAGAGGATCGTGTAACAAGAAGACTGCATTATTTCTCAGGTTCCAAGGCCAGTCTCATTTATTTCATCAGGCTGATCCGGGACAGGCAGCTGTAAAACCCCAGCTGTGCTAGAAGCCATCTGAGAGGTTTGAAACAGATGATGAAAGAAACCATCAAGAATACCAAGACCTAGGCATTAAAATGATGATAAAAATAGCTAACAGCCCTGCCGGCATGGCTCAGTGGTTGAGCGTCAACCTATAAACCAGGAGGTCACGGTTCGACTCCTGGTCAGGGCATATGCTCAGGTTGCAGGCTCGATCCCAGTGTGGGGTTTCAGAAGGCAGCCAATTGGTGATTCTCTCTCATCATTGATGTTTATCTCTTTCTCCCTCCCTTCCTCTCTAAAATCAATAAAAATATATATTTTTTTAAAAAGCTAACCGTCATTGAGCCACGTAGAGTGGTTAAGAGCAAAGACCACAGTGTTAGATTGCCTCCACCACTGGCTAGCCATGGGATCCTGGGCAAGTTTCTTCAGCTCTCTGTGCCCCAGTTTCTGCATCTGAAATTGAGAGTAACAATAGAACTAGGCATAGAGGATTCCAGAACCTGGCGCTTTGGAAGCATTCACTATTAACCAGAATTATTAGCCAGATGCTATGCTAAGCATTTTTCAACCCTTTCTTAAATCAAAATAGCCCCATGGTGTATTGTAATCTCCATTTTTAAGGTGGATATGAGCTTAAGGTCACATAGCTTCAGGTCAAGAAGCAAAGCCAGGTCTGACTCAACAGGCCATGCTCTTAACCTCTGTGAGGAGCAAGAGTCTACAAGGAAAGACTGACAGTGACTACGCCTCAGATTTCCCATCTCTTCTACAGTCTCTAGCATGTGCCTCCTGCACAGTTGCTTGTGTGATGGATCAGAAAACCAGAATGAATGTAACATGAAGACAGACATGTGTTGCCTTGAAACAGCCACGGGTCATCCTGCACCTGATCCAATGCTACACATGGGTTGAACGTTGGGTTTTGAGGCCCCAGAGAGCTCATAGCTCTAGGCATTTCTTTTAGCAAAGGCCGCCTGACCATCTCCTCAGTACTTCCTGGCACAGAGAAGGCCCAAGGTTCTGAATTCCGAATGAGCTCCCAGATGATGCCGATGCTACCACACTTTGAGTAGCACAGATCTAGTCTGTTCCAAAGTTTGGCTCCATCCTTTAAGACATCCAAGGAGAGAGTCCACATGACAGGATGAAGGATATGGTCCTCTGCCTATTTGACAATACAGATCTTTCCAGCTTCTAGTCTAAACTGATTTTTTAATCTAATTAGTATTTTTTTAATATATTTTATTGATTTTTTACAGAGAAGAAGGGAGAGGGATAGAGAGTTAGAAACATTGATGAGAGAGATCGATCAGCTGCCTCCTGCACGCCCCCCACTGGGGATGTGCCCGCAACCAGGGTACATGCCCTTGACCGGAATCGAACCTGGGACCCTTGAGTCCGCAGGCCGACGCTCTATCCACTGATCCAAACCGGTTCGGCAATCTAATTAGTATTTTTATGTGACATATTCCTCCCTGCCCTCCCCCCCAATACATCCATTTTCTGTGTCAGTTTGAACTTCTCCAAAGCTAGGCGTTCTCTGAAGTCGTACAAAGGGGAAAGGACAGAAAGGTTCTAGCTCAGGGTATGCTGAAAAGAGACTGCTGTCTGATACTGAGGAGGCATAGCCATTCTGTTGTTCCCTGTTCTACCAGCTATCCGCCTTCAGCCATCATATACGAGTCCCTGTCAATTTATCAGGATGCAAACAGGCTGACTTCTCTCCTGTCTAAATTCTGCAAGATATTTCCTCGTGTGCCACACAAAATGCAAAACAGAAGCTAAAATTAGAAGCTGAGGTGCTAGTGAGGCTGAAGGGAGAAGGAGAGAGGTGTCATAGGGAAGGATTCACAGGAGAGCTGCCTGGGGCCCCTTCCTGAGCTGTCACAGACAGCAGCATGGAACAGAAACACAAGGGAAAGGGGACAGAGGTGGGAGGCTGATGGGCCGCCCAATTATTGCACCTGCAGAGATCCTCGTGTGTGTGTGTGTGTGTGTGTGTGCTTGGTTCCCTAAAAGCACCCTGACCTACTTTTGAAATGTTGTTTCCTTACTCATCAAAATAGATTCTTAGTGAAGCACAATATAGTTTTGTGCAATTATTCAATATAAAGTTTAAGTTTAGTTTCTACACTGGGGGGGCTATCATCTGTGTCTCCATGCATAAGAATAATATAATCAACAGGCTGATGATGGATATGATGAATTTCTCGAAGTGGCAGGCAGGCCGCAGTTTCCAACGAATCTACCTGAAAAGCTCTGAGCAAAGCTTTGAATCTATTTAAGAAGAAAGAGCTCATGTGTGATGGTTGGCTGGCTTCATCCCTCAGCTAAGGGACTCAGCCTTACGGGATGTGAGCATAAAAGCCTTAAAGTAGAAGTAAATATAATATTGCCTTGGATTTATAGGGCGCTTTTCTTCATAGAAGCTCCGGCATTCCTAGGTATAATGTAATCCTGTATTCTTTGGGCAGAGTGGCCAGGCCAACTTGAAATCTCACTCAGCCACAGTGAAAATGATGGCAGTATTAACAGGGAAGGGAAAACTAGGGAGAGAAGTAAATACTTCCCCAGGGATCTGCCAGGGTGGCCTCACTCCTAGGCAGGTGGAGCCCACTCAGATCCTGGGCATGCGGTCTCAGCAGCTGCCTCCGCCTCCCTCTGTGGCAAGGCTATTGAGAAAACGAGATGGGCAGCATGGCCAACACATAATTACGCAGGGGCGTAGGAATCGGGCCATTGACTGGTCCCTTCTCATGTCTCCTCCCAGCTGCTCAGCAGCCTCAGATGCCAGAGGATGTGGATGGGTTCCTAAAAGTGCCTCTCTGTTTGCTTCTCCTGAGCTGGAAAAAAGTGCATCTGTGCTGGCGGCTGTCCAATGCAAACCCAGGCCTGGGTGTGGGCTGCATGTGGCCTGGTCTGGCCGAGGTGGCCTGGGCCTCACAGCCCCTGAGGAGAGAGGCATATGACCATCTCTGCAGAGCAGAGGCCAAGGCAGAGGGAACAAGGTTTTTAGAAGGGAAGCAACCCCTCCTGTGCTTCTTCCTTCAGCTTTCTGAGGCTGCTGCTCCCAGCAGGCTGACTTTGCACCCCATGCCCACTGCACACACGGGAAGACGCTGCACTGGGGCCCTGGCAGCCCTCAAGGAACGAGAGTCCAGGCCCCGGCCTGCCTGGCGGGCCTCCCTCCTGCCCAGGCCTCCGGAGGGGCCTCCCTCGAACTGCCACTGCTCCTCTGCTCTGCTTGTCCCCTTCCCACTGCTCAGGAGCCAGAAGACAGGCAGGGGGAATGAGAGAACTTGAACCTGGACCAACTTAACTTGGAGATGGTGAAATAAATGTCCAAGGACTGTTCTGTGTTCCCATGCTCCTCTGACTCCCATTCTGAGGCAAGTGAAGAATGTCTGAGTGAGGCCCTCAAGCTCTGCCTAAGAATCCAGGGTTGTTATTATTAGAGCAGCTGGGAGAGTCATGCCATGCCGGGCAAGGCTGGGGGGCTGTGTGGGAGGCGACTGTCAACAGCTGCTGCAGGAAAGCGTGTTTATTGTCAGCAGCTGAGCAGAGCTTAAGACAGGCTTGGCCTCCAGGTCACACCCACATAGCTGCAGGCAGCGGCTGCTCCAGGGAGTTGCGCCCAACTGCAGGGGTCCCCAGGGTCTCCATTCGACCAACATGCAAACCCAGGAGGCCCCCAGGACAGCTGGGAAAATTCCCCCGGGGCCACCCAACCAAAAAGTCCCCGTAGAAAAGTGCCTCGAACAACACCTTCCCCAACAGAACAAGCACTAGAACCAGAACCAGCTGCGAATCCCGCACAATAGCTCCGTGTCCTAAGACAGCTTTTTTATTCATTCACCACACACTTATTGTTCACCTCCTCTGGCAGAGACTGTACATGGGAGCAGTGAGGGCGACAACCCCGACCCCGGCTCGCATCTATCAGACAGCAGTCTCTCTTCAGAATCCCCTGAGCTAGAACCTTTCTGCCCTTTCCTCTCTGTAGGACTTCAGAAAGCGCCGACCTTTCACCCCAAACACTTCCATTTTCTGTGTCATCTGAACATCTCCAAAGGGAGGAGTAAATAGTCTAGACCAGGGGTCCTCAAACTTTTTAAACAGGGGGCCAGTTCACTGTCCCTCAGACCGTTGGAGGGCCGGACTATAGTTTAAAAAAAAAACTATGAACAAATTCCTGTGCACACTGCACATATCTTATTTTGAAGTAAAAAAACAAAATGGGAACAAATACAATATTTGTATTTGCATGTGGCCCGTGGGCCGTAGTTTGAGGACCCCTGGTCTAGACTTTATAGACCACCTAAGTCTGTATTGCAGATTTCTTTTTTTTATTTTAACAACCTTTAAAAATGTAAAACCATCCTTAGCCAGATTTGCTCACAGGCTGTAGATGCTCACAGGCATAGTTTGCCAACCTCTGTTATACCAGCAATTAAAGTTAGTGAATTAGGTCTATGTGTATCAACTTAAGTCTTAAAGACAAGCACTGAGTGAAAAAACAATTTCCTGAAAGAATATGTATCGTTTAGGTCAGTGATGGCGAACTTTTGAGCTCGGCGTGTCAGCATTTTGAAAAACCCTAACTTAACTCTGGTGCCGTGTCACATATAGAAATTTTTTGATATTTGCAACCATAGTAAAACAAAGACATATTTTTTATATTTATTTTATATATTTAAATGCCACTTAACAAAGAAAAATCAACCAAAAAAATGAGTTTGCCATCACTGGTATAGGTAAACCTTTAATTCCCCTCAAAATATAAATCCAATAAAATAAAAATTAAAAAAAATACCATTTAAACTATTTGATTTTCAGGTAATAATTAAATCCTTGGTTGTAAATGGAGGGCAGGCACTCCCAATGCTTAGGGCCTAATGTGGTGGAAATGACTAAATAAATACCTTTTGAACAAACAAATATATATATACACACATATATATATCCATATATGTAGAAAATCTATAATAAAAATGTGTATGGAAAGGATATATACAAATTCATGATAGAAGTTGCTTCTAAGGAAAGAAGAAAAACAGATTTGAGTGGGGCATTAAAGGGACTTGAAGTTATCGATAACATTTTATTTATTTTATATAAAATAATCTGAGACAAGTATGACAAAATGTAAATACTTATTCAGGGTATGGGGCACATGAATGTTGTGTTATTCCCTGTACTTTCCAATAGTTAACTCTTTTAAAAAAATACATATAGAAAAACAATGCCAGAGCATATTCAACAGTGGTTATTCCCACTAGGTGGGATTTCTTATTTTTATTTATCTGTATCTTCTAAGTAACTTCTGTCTCTAAAAATTGGAGTTGATTTGGTAATGAGAAAAAAAGTGATAAAAACTTTCCAAGGTACCAGCTTAACTACGAAACATCTTATTTTTGGAATCCTGAATGAAGAGCTAAATTCCACTTCCGTCATCAGAGAATCCCCATGTCACCCTGAAGAAAGCACTTGTACTTGGGCCAAATCATTTTTGTCTGGACACAGGGCCAGGCCTGCTCTCCTGTCTGCGGTTGCTTTGTCCCGTGACCACTCTTTGCCTTGGCTGGGCAAGGGCCTAGGACACTGCCCACCACTCTCTGGCACTGCATGAGAGGACGAGGGCGGTGACGACGGTATCAGTGGGAAATCTGCTACCTCGGCACCTGCGGTGGTCACCTCCTATGCTGGGCACATCTCCCGGTGGGGTTGGGGGTAAACAACTTGAGTGGCTTAGTCATGGTGTCCTTTCTCCCCTGGGAACACAAGTCCTTCAAGCTGTTGGTCAGCATGGCGCCCTACCTCACAGCGTGGGCCGTGCTGGGTTTCCAGTTTTCGAACACAGTCCTGATCTCGGGGTCCCCTGACTTAGAGTGCTCTCTGGCTTGCACGACAAAGATGCTACTGCTTCCCCACCGAGGTCTGCACACGTGCCCCGAATCAGGGCCGACTCCACGGAGTGCAACCTGCACAGTCTCCCAGCGCCCAGCTCTCAGATTCGGTGTAATGCTCTGTGACCCCTGTCCTGAAATTCTTAATCATTTTTATCTTTGAATTTGTGTTTTCTAAACAAAGTCTGATGAGACGGCAAAGGATGTGTGTGAGCAGAGGAGCTGCACGGGCAAGAGGGCATACACACACCTTCAGGCCTGTGGGCACAGCAGGCAGCAGGCTGCAGGGACCGCCAGGCCCGATCTCAGCTCAGGTTAGTGACAGTGGTGGTGGCGGCAGCAGAGGCATTGCTGGCAGCGGTGGCCACGGCCCCACGGGAGTGAGAGGCTCCTCGTGGGAGCAGCGGCAGGACTGTGATGGGAGGGGGTGTGCCCGTCCATCCCCAGAGCCCATCTCTGCAGCATCTGCACAAACAATAACTCTCCGGTCGGAGTGCTGGGCAGGACTGCCAGGGGTGCTCAGGCAGTGCACTGTGTCAGTAAATTACTATGCAGCAAGATTGTGCACATGGGCATTGCAATAAAACCTGTCAGAAAGTTATTAGAATTCTTGAATGAGTTTAGAATTTCTGTGTTTAAAAATTGTCCCAGCACTGCAAAGCAAATATCCACAGGCTTAGAAATAGAAAGTAGCCCCAACCAGTTTGGCTCAGTGGATAGAGCGTCGGCCTGCGGACTCAAGGGTCCCAGGTTTGATTCCGGTCAAGAGCATGTACTTTGGTTGTGGGCACATCCCCAGTGGGGAGTGTGCAGGAGGCAGCTGATCACATCCCCAGTGGGGAGTGTGCAGGAGGCAGCTGATTGGTGTTTCTCTCTCATCGATGTTTCTAACTCTCTATCCCTCTCCCTTCCTCTCTGTAAAAAAATCAATAAAATATTTTTTTTAAAAAGAAAGTGTTACATATGTCCCCTTTAAAAAAAAAAGAAATAGAAAGTAATTTTAAAGGCCATGGCATTCAACAGAAAGGACAGTCTTTTCATATGAAGCTTCAGATAAGCCAATTATTAACAAAAGTTTTTAAATTTTCTAATAATGGAAGATAAAGCCATAGAATACATAGATATTTTAACTATATATAAATCATGAAACTGCTTTCAATTCCTTGTCCAGCCTCTATAAGTTACAGGAAATACCAGAGGAAATATTAAAATGCCATTGTATAAATTTACATTTAAAATTAAATTCAGACTCACACGAAGCTGATCATGTACTAGATGTACTAAAATTTCCATTTTGAGATCATTTATCCTAATGTTGTCCCAGCCTCTAAAATATACCTAACATTTCCAGTAACAGTTGTACCTGCAGAAGGATCTGTCTCAAAATTGACAATTATCAAAAATTATTTGAGCACTTGCACTTGCCAAGAGTGACTAATGTCGCTTTCAATTATATCGATTGAAAATGAAGTTGCTAAAAGTATAACTTTTGATGACCTAATAAATGAATTTGCAAAAAAGCAAGCCAGAAAAATCTTATGATCAAGATATCACATTAATAAAGTATTATCATTTATAATATGACACCAAAAGCATTATTTTTTGCATGTGTGAGTTAATGCTGTTATTCATATAACACTATTATGCCTATTATGTTGATAAGGAATAGATCTTTCTTAAAGAAAAAGTTTATATTTTAGTGCCTTAAAAATATTTTTTTTTTATTGAGTTCAGAGAGGAAGGGAGAGGGAGATAGAAACATCAATGATAAGAGAGAAGCATTGACTGCCTCCTGCACACCCCACACTGGGAATGGAGCCCACATCCCAGGCACATGCCCTGACTGGGAATTGAACAGCAACCTCCTGGTACATAGATTGACCTCAACCACTGAGCCACGCTGGTCAGGCTGTTTTAGTGCCTTTAACAGCACTTTCTTTCCTGCTCTTTGAACAAGGGCCCTGCATTCTCATTTTGCACTGGGCCCTGCAACATCCCTACCATGAACTGTCTTCCAGAAGTGATCGAGCCACCACTGCCCTTTGTAAAGAAGGCCATGCATCTGTCTATTAGGCAGCTGGTCTTGGCAAGAAAAATGGCCCATTCAGAGATGGACTGGGGACCCGTGTCCTCATTGCTCTGGGCCACAGCTGAGCAAAGGCAAAGGAAAGCACAGGCCAGTCACATGCCTCTGCTCTGTGGACCACAGCAGATCTGCCAGCTCCCCCATCCCCCACAGACTCTGCAGCAAATTGTGGCTGACAGCATCACCCCACCTCTCCCTCCTTTGTCATCGTCTGCTCCTTCTTGGGGGAACATCTGCATTCCTTTGGGGACAAAGCCTGGAGCAAGACTGAATTCCCACGGAGGGGACTCAGGATACAATACATTTTTATTATTCAGATGCCATCAGCCAGTTTCTCAGCCTTTCCCTCTGAATCCTATTTGGAGATTCCTCGTCAGATACCCGGTCACTCTGACAGGGTCATTTCACCAAGGTTGTCAGAGTCAGAAGGGCAATGGGTAAAAGCCCGCAGGCACTGAAGGATAACTGGAGGAAAAGAAAGTCAGCCTTACTGTGCGGTGCCTCGGGACAGAAGCTGCCCCCGTGATGCTCCGCTGTCTCTCAAGACGAGGCAGGACAAACAGATTCTGCTGACAAGGCCATTTCCTTCGTATTGTTTCACTTCATTTCACACAAAACACATTTGGCAACTTTCATAAACTCACAACCGTAAGTAGGAGTGCACTCAGACCACCTGAACACTGGGCCCTTCTCCCACTGCCACTGGCATTCATCTGACCCCTTGATCATTTCCTGCCCTGCCCTGTCCGGGTTCCTGTTTCCATGTGTGCACATCACAAGTTCCTTGAGGATAGAGACTATATCTTCTTCCTTGTGTTCCCCAGACTCCACACCTCACAATACTATACTCTTAGAGCACCTGTAACCCACGCTCCCACTCACTAACGCATCAGTCCTCGCTGACACCCCCAGCCAGGATAATGCTCCTTTTACGGAAGAGGGGATGAAGGTCTCGAGAAAGTCGGCCGTTTGCCTGCAGATCCACCGCTGCTGAAGGGCAGAGCTGGACTCGCTCGCAGACCTGCCTGGTCCTGTTCTGCTGCACCTTGTGGACGGGGCCGTCTCCACGAGGGCAGGCATCACTCTTTTTTGCACACAACCTAGCAGCTGTTATACCATCCGCGTTGTTCTGGGACCGCTGAGCATGTCGAGGAATGTGAATGCTCCTCAGAGAAGGAGCAAACATTGACAAAGGAGGGAGAGGTGGGGTGATGCTCTCAGCCACAAGTTGCTGCAGAGTCTGTGCGGGGGCAGGCAGCTCTGCTGTGGCACTACAAATGCAGATACTTCAGCGCGGCCTTGTGATTAGAGACGTTGACAACTCTGGGACGGCTTGTCTTTTACTGCATGGCAGCACCTCCTAAGAGCACCTCTCCTGTTATACCTGCGGTTCTCAACCTGTGGGTCGCAACCCCTTTGGCGGTCGAATGACCCTTTCACAGGGGTCGCCTAAGACCGTCCTACATATCAGATATTTACATTATGATTCATAACAGTAGCAACATTACAGTTATGAAGTAGCAACGAAAATAATTTTATGGTTGGGTCACAACATGAGGAACTGTATTTAAAGGGCCAGGAGGTTGAGAACCACTGTGTTTTACCATCTGCAATGGGACTGCTGAGTGTGTCGAGGCCTTTGGGCTAGAGGGGATGGAGCTCTCCAAAACTCGGGTCCCTGAGGCAGCCTCACACTTCCTGCACCTTTCTGGGGTGGACTGGGCAGCAGCAGCAGATTAAAGCAGGCCGTCTAGACTCGCCTCGTGGCAGCGGCGACCATCCACAGGCCCATGGCTCTGCCCCTTGCCCTCCTCAGATGAACAGAATGTGGAGCTGTAGCCTCCAGAGCACAGCCACCTGACATGGGCCACTCCCTTACGTGTCTAAGGCCAAGCAGATTCTTGCATACGAGACGGTCCCGACTCACTGCAGCTTTACTAAAAGGCCTTCACGTGTTTATAACCAGGGGGTTAGAAAGGCCTACTTAAGGTACAAAAACAAAGAAGCCACAAAGAAGAAAAGACTGAAAACCTGGGCAACATAATCCAAATTTTGGAACAATAAAAGGTATCACAAAGTTAAAGAAAGTGACATTAAGATATCTACATGTAAAACTGGCAAAGGATTCGTATTCAGTATATCAGCAATTCTTAAACTTCAGTAAGAAAAGGGTGAAGAATTTAATTAAAATGAGGCATGAATATAAAAAGGTACTTCATTGTAAAAAAAATATAAATGGTGAACAGCAAAAGAAAATATGCTAAATCTCACTGTAAACAAACAAATATAATTAAAATACTTCAGCAAGTATTTTAAAATATCATTTGTTCATCAAATTAGCAAACATTAAAAAGACTAATAAAATCCAGTGTTGGATCTTTAGCTAGACTCACACACACACACAAAATAAAAACATAGAGAAGATGCAAACAAAAATTATAAATGAAACAGGAGACATTACAACTGATACCACAGAAATACAAAGGCTCATAAGAGACTACTTAAACCAGGGCTAGGGAACTTTTTTTCTGTGTGTAGGAGGCATGCTCCCATGATTCATCTTCATAGAAAAGAAACAGCATGTGGCCAGTCGGTTACAGAATTTCCCCTGCGCGAACAGGATGTGGGGAGGGTGGGGGCGGGGAGAGGGTATGATAACTGTGCACCTGACTGGTGGCACATTTTCCAGGAAGATTCCCAAAGGGAGGTGGAGACAACTAGAAAAGGCCTCAGCCCATTTTAAAAATAACCAACAGGAGACAAAAAGACCTAGGCGACATACGGGATAAAAAGTCCACAGTACTCAGCCAATGAGGAACTGGAGGAGGGACTCTCACGCAATAGGATACATATTGCCGGTGCTAGTGAATTCAGGTGTGCCTGTACCAACAGACACCCACTCTCAAGAGCGTATTAAAAGTCTCGTTTTCACCATACTTCTGTCTCCAAAAGTTATTTGAATTCGGACTGGTGAGCATTTCTCACAGCCGAGGGCCATTGGATATGTATAACACCATTCGCAGGCCATACAAAATTATCCACTTAAAAATCAGCCTGCTATATTTGGTCAAACATTTAATTCACTCACCCCTAATGCTTTGGCAAGGCCAGACCAAATGATTTCACTGGCCTTATACGGCCACTGGTCTTATACGGCCCATGGACCCGATGTTCCCTACCCCTGAGTCCTAAATAATTATAACAGAACAGCCTAGAAACATAACCTACCAAGACGGAATCATGAAAAATTAGAAAATGTGAACAATTAGCAAGGAAATTAAATCAGTAACCAAAACCTCCCAACAAAGGAAAGCCCAGGGCTAGATAGCTCCAGTGGTGAATTCTACCAAACTTTTAAAGAATTAGCACCAGTTCTTCCCAACTCTTCCAAACAACGGACCTGAATACACTTCCAAAGCAGACAGACAAACGGCTAACAAGTACATGAAAAGGTGCTCACCATCACTAATCATCAGGGAAATGCATATCAAAACCACAGTGAGATACCACCTCACACCTGTCACAATGGTTATCATCTAATAGGCATGAGATAAGACACTGGTATGTGGAATCTTAAAAAGCTGGACTCATAGGCACAGAGTAGATTGGTGGTTTCCAGGGTCAGGGGGGTGGGAAAATGAAGAGATGTTCGTCCGAGTACAAAATTCCAGTTATAAAAGGAATACGTTCTGGGGATCTAATGTACAGTTTGGTGACTGTGGTTAGCAATACCATATTGTATATTTGAAAGTTGTAAAGAGAGTAGATCTTAAATGTTCTCACCATCAGAACAATATGGTAATTACCATACATAAGGTGATGATGTGTTAAGTAACCAAATTGTGGTAATCATTTCAAAATACGTATGTGTATCCAATCTTCACATTGTATATCTTAAATGTGCAGAATGTTAGATGTTAATTTCATCTTAATAAACTGGAAGAAAAAAGAAAGAAATATGCAGTGTTGGGAGTTAGGAGGGTATTTAGGTTACAACACATTTTAAAATGTGTGTGCCCTTTGCCATGGCCGTTTTTGCTCAGTGGATAGAGTGTCATCCTGTGGACCGAACGGTCCTGGGTTTGATTCTGGTCAAGGACACATATTTCTGTTGCAGGCTCGACCCCCAGCCCTGGTTGGGGTGCATGCGGGAGGCAACCAATTGATGTGTCTCTCTCTCGAATTGATGTTTCTTGCTCTCTGTCTCTCCCCCTACCTTCCACTGTCTCTAATAATCAATAGAAAAATATCCTCGGGTGAGGATTAACAACAAAAATGTGTGTGCTCTTTGACCCAGCATTCTAGTTCCCACAGCTAACCTAGGGAAACACACTTGTGAATGAGGAAGTATAACGCTTTGCGTTAATTATAACCCTATAAAAGCATAACGCTGGAAACAACCTCAGTGTCCTCAGAAAGGCAGGGCTTTGTAAGACATCAGACAGTCCTAGTGGGGACACTATGCAGCAGCCGGAAGAACAGGTGGTACACTGAGCACTCACATGGAAAGATTCCCAAGTCACATGAAGTCATAGTACAATCTATTCACACTTCAAACATGTCTACCCACCAAACCACACATTTCTATATGCACAGACATGTATATGTAAATGGACAGAAATACATCTGGAAGAATGCACCCTACACGGACAATAAGAGTTCTCTCTGGTTAGGGAAGTGGGCTTGGGGACGCAGTAGTGGAGGGACTTTTGCTATGACTACTCTGTTGGTTGACGTTTTTACCAGAAACATATATTCATATATTACATGTGCAATTTTAGGATGAAAAAGAAAGAGGAACTACTATAGGTTCAGGGTTGCTCAAGGGCAGACCTACAAAACCCATTAGGTCTGCCTCCCCTTGAGGGGCACAAGCAGCCTGACTGGGGTCCGGAGAGGGGACGGGGCAGAGAAAAGCAACCACCACTTGCCCAGTGTCAGCCCGCCCTCCCCCCGAGATGACAGTGTTTTTTTCTAGATGTATTTTTCCTGACTTTCTGATACCCTCTCTAGACGAAACCTTTCCTAAAAACCCCTGCCCTCCCTTTCCTGACTTGATTTCACTTTGTGTCTGTTTGAACAAGGCCAGCCTCCCCTCTGTTTCTATATCCTTAAATTCTAATTTTTATAAGTGAGACTTGGAAAGTAATGTCTCGGTTATATGTCGTACCAGGAGCCCTACTTCGAATAAATTCCAAGAATTGACAGCTGTCCTTTTCTTTCCCACTGTGTCTCAGGTCAGGGGAGAGACTCTGACACTGAGATCTGCAGGAGGGTGACTGGGACCAGCTCTCAGGAACAGGCCTCTGTGGGGGTGAAGAAGGACTGAGCCGAGGAAGAAGTTGGGCTGTGATGCAGTCACAACCAGGGCCTCACAGATCCCCAAGGAGCCCCGCGGGCCTCTGAGGAAAGTGGGCTGGGCCTGGCGCCTCCACGGGGACTAGCCAGGGGATGTGGGCTGTCTCTGGGAGGGGAGACTGGACTGTGGGTGGCAACCTCAGCCCTGGAGGGGAATCTGGGAAGCTCACCGAGCCCAGAGGAACCTGGAGCTCAGTCTGCACTCATCTCGGAGGTTGGGGGAATGAGGAACAGGCCCATGTGTTTACCTCCATTTCACAGAAAGAGAAACAGTTCTCGCTGGAATGTCCTGGCAGTCAGCCAACCACGGAAGCATGGAGCTGGATGCCCAACTCCCGTTGTGGGGCTTCTGAAGCACAGTTTAAAGGGAAAGATATCTAAATTATTGAGGGGGGAAGGCTTTGACCAGAAATAGGGAATAATGTTTTGAGTTTAAATGCCCTGGTAATGATCTCATTTCAGCATACACATCTAGAAAGAACCTAATTCACAGTAGCAGGTCCATTGCTTGAGAGTAAGGAGATGAGAAGAGGAACACCCGGTCGGTGCCACTGATAACATCTGGGCTGTCGGGAACTAAGCCCAGTGGCTCTCTCCCATTCCAGTCCCGTCCGCCTGTCTGGTGTAGGCCCTTGTGCATGAAGTCCAGGTTCTGTTGAGAGTCAGGGGCTTCTGTCCTTCTTAAAAGCTGAGCCCAGTAAGGACCCACAGTTACCAGCATAGACATGTTTATTCTCATGCTATTCCTCTTCAGAAAAGAAGTACTCACCCTTTCCTCACAAACTCCAAAGAAACATGTATGGCCTTGTTCAGACCTTATGCTTTTATTTGACAGTTCCAGATTACTAGAGGGAGGGAGGGAAGGCAGGAATTTGAAAGGATCTGATTCCTTCAAAGCTGTTAGGTTGCAAAACTGGAGGAATAATTCTAAAACACTTTGATTTGTTGAATTCATATGTCTGGCAGGTCCAGAGCTAAGCCCCTAACATGCGTTGTCTTCTTTAAACCTCACAACTCTAAGGTGAGCAGTAACATTATCTGCTTTATACGTAGTAATATTATTTCTTTTACAGATGAGGAAATTGAGGCTCAAAGAGGTCAAGTAATTTGCCTGAAGTCACAGAGCTACTAGGTAACACAGAAAGGGTTCGGTCCAGGTCTGGATGGTTCCAGAGGCACCAAGTAGGGAGGTATCTTTGCAAAGACTCAAACAGGTCAGCCAGGATAGAGAAAAATGAGAGCCACAGTGGGGAGGGATTAAGAAGGTGATTAATGCCATTATTCTGAATATTCGGTTAGCACAGAGATGTCCAGCAGTCACACAAAAGTCCTGGGCCCCATATTTGTCTTCATTGTATAAAGAGAATCAAGTATTTCATTCCCTAAATAATTGTATAAAGCTATTTTAGTAATTTTCAAAACATACATTTGCTATTTATTATATGTACTAATATTTATTTAATGTTACTATATTTTTAATACAAATAAATTAGTATAAAGATATGCAGGAAAGAGCTAAACACCCATGGGAGGAGGGGGGGATGGGAGCCATTTGAGAGGCTTACATTTATGTTTACAGGATATGAATTCTTCAGCTTGGTGATGGGTACAACAGTATTCATTATATTACTGTCTCTACAAAAGATAGAAAGAATAATGTAATACCTTTGGTATTTTTAAATAGTTCATAATTAATTTTTTAAAAAGAAAAGTATATTTATAAGGAAGCTTACAATAGCTAAGCAGTAGCACTCTATTTAAACTTGTACTTAGTGTTCACATTTATTTTTATTCTTACTCTAATGTGAGGCATTGTATGGCTTAAAAATAGAAAGTATGCATTAATAAATTTGCAAGTTCTTGAATAAAGACTTATTTTAGAAGGACTGGTGAGTCTGTGCAAGGAATGTGCTAAGGCTGCAGTCTGTTCCAATGACAGATGCATCTATTATCTTCATTGTACATCACCTTGATCTCTCATGGAAATAGGACAGAAATGATAAACACATCTGTAATGTACATGCAGGATTGTATATTTCACCAATATATTTACAATCCTGCATGTACATAATATGTACGTAATAAGGATTTTTAAAAAAATAATGCCATTTAGCACACCACATATAATAAATAATGTGTTTGATTTTCCTGATTGTCTTTAAAAGTATCTTTTTTACCATTGGTTTGTTTGAATCAGTAAAAGAATGCTTGGAGCTTTAAAAAGCATTAAAAAATAGGTTTAAAAACTGTCCTGGTTGGAGCACATTGATTTAGAGTTTCAGATTTTTCAAAGCACTATTTGCTGTTATAACTATTTTCTAAATATGGTGCCTGTTTTTAAAAAGGAAAAAGAACAAAGGAAGTGACTTTAATAAACAGATAATGTTGCTGTTTTAAGTATTCACATAAATAGAAGCATTCTATATGGAACCTTGGGAGAAACACGGAAAATGGCAGTAATTAATTGTGCAATTCATAATTCATAGCAAGCAGTGTTGAAACTCAAACTGCAAAGTGGGAGCCAATCTCCAGTGATTAACAACTTCATAGCTTTTGCACATGTGAGGAATGAGTGTGCAGATGAATTTTATCTTCCATCAGCATATTTTTATAAGAACCGTAGGTGTGCCTATCTTAACAAGTGTCTTCTGTATCTTGAAAAAGCATCCTCCACATTTTTAATATTTGATATTAGAGAGTTTTTTTTTAAGTTCACTTGTCAAATATATAGGTTGTCCCAAAAAATGTACACACACTTTAACAGCTGATAACTCACTTATTTTGAAAATGAACTGTATGTAAATAAACTTTAGAATCATTCAAAGTGTATATACATTTTTGGGGACACCCTGTATATATAGTACCAATGTTATCTTCTTTTGTTTTAGATGTAAGAGCATGTTCACCATATATTAGGTACATATACAGATTGTTCCATTATTTTTTCTTATTAATATCTTTTTGTTCATGTGGTTCAAATATATTAAATTCTTTTTTAAAAAATGTCCTAGTGTGGCCCGTGAGCCAGGTTGTTCTGCAGATTTTAACTGCCAATCACTGTGCCTCCCCTCCCCCAAGTACCCCTGATACTCCCAATGCCCCACCCTTTGTTCTACCACAACCTTCCCCTCACAGAGGGCACAGAACAGTAGGCTTCTCTTGACAAATATACAGGCTCCACCTGGCCCCGCCACCAGCCGCAGGGCCTCTGCTAGTCCCTGAGGACACCCCTAGCTCTCCTGGACTAAAGATGACCCAACCTGCCTCCTCCTAGGATTTGTTGCAAAAGAGCTTGGGGCTGTCTTCCTGCACCAGGTGCAGCTGAGAAGGGGGTGCAGAAACCAGAAGAGAAGCGCACACTGCTTTCAGGGGGAAAAGCCCAGTGAGGCCTGCATTTCCACAGCTGTCCATTCCCTGAAGAAAGTGGAGGACCCAGAACACCAATTCCCCTCCTCAGCTTCTTGTGGCCTCGGTTCCGTACCAGTCCCTCCCCAGAGGCCTGGCTGGGAAGCGCATGGTCACTGTGTGGCCTCTCGCTCCACAGGCTCTGAGGGCCCACGAGCCAATGAGCCTGCACAGGGCCAGGCAGGACCAGAATACAACCTTCAGGCAACACAGCTCATGGGCCACAGCCAGAACATTTATAAAAAATATATTTTTTTATTGATTTCAGATAGGAAAGGAGAGGGAGAAAGGGATAGAAACATCAATGATGAGAGAGAATCATTGATTGGCTGCCTCCTACAAACCCCACACTGAGGATGGAGCTGCAACCTGGGCATGTGCCCTGACTGGGAATCAAATCATGACCTCCTGGTTCATTGGTCAATGCTAGGGAAGCACATTTCCTAAAAGTATTTTTAAATGTTTTTAAAGCTCTTAAGTAGTCTTTGACTGACTCAAACAAATCAATGGTAAAATTATATTCTTTAAGTCAATCAGGAAAATCTAACACATTCTTTATTACTAGAGGCCCGGAGCATGAAATCTGTGCATGAGTAGGGTCCCTAGGCCTGGCTGGTGATCGCCGGCTGGCCCTGCCCTCCACCAGTGCCCACTTGCCGACCAGCCCCACACCCCATCACCACTGCCAGTCCCCTCCCTCTGCGGGGCAACCTGTGGGGCAATCACCCTTCCCGCCCCCCCCCCCCCCCCCCCGCTTGTTTGTTTTTACCCGGGGTCTTTAAGGAGGCGGACATCCCCTATTTGATGTCCTTCTATCCCTGCGTGTTCTGTCTTCTTCATCTTAATTATTCAGGGCAGGGATCGCGTGCTGGTATCTCTTATCTCCCTACCGCTTTTTTTTTTTTT
>NW_005871054.1:7202525-7237304 GCF_000147115.1 Myotis lucifugus | reverse complement strand
AGGGCCTGCAGGCTGGGGGCAGCTCCTGCATTGAGCATCTGTCCCCTGGTGGTCAGTGTGCAGCCAATTGATGTTTCACTGTCACATTGATGGTTCTCTGTCTCCCTCTGTCTCCCTCTCCTTTCCTCTCTCTCTCTCTCTCTCTCTAAATATCAATACAAAAATCTTTAAAAAAAAAAAAAAAAAAAAGCTGTATGGAGATAAGAAATAAACAGCAAGCGATCCCTGCCCTGAATAATTAAGATGAAGAAGACAGAACAAGCATACATAGAAGGACATCAAATATTGGATGGCCAATGATTTTCCCAGCGTTTTAGAAGGAGCAACAAGTAAATATGACTTACAGGGCAAATCAGCAGCTAACTAACCAAGTGCTTATCGGGTTCTTACAATCTACCCAGCGTTGTCCGAGAACTATGAGGCACCTTAAGTGAACCTACGTCCCCTGTCCTTGTCTAAAGCTGTTAATACTCACACGGGGGAAGCAAGATCCACACACATGAAGACATTTGGGAATAAATCAATCACCAGCTGAAAAAACTCATAGGTGTCTGGAGCAGGGCTTCCTCAACTTGAATGTGCACACAAAACACCCAGGGGTCTTGTTCAAATGCAGATTCTGACTCAGGAGTCCCAGGGAGAGCTCAAGATTCTGCATTTCTCACACGTTCTGAGAAGAGGCTGCTGAGTGGCCGGGACCTTCGTGAATGGAGAGAAGCAGGTAAGCTGGAGCACTTAGGGACGGCTCCATCAACACGAGGTCATGGCTGGGACCTGCGGCAGGATGAACTGGACAAGGCAGGAGAGGCGTTCCAGATGGGGCCGTGGCCTGCGCAGTGACCTGGAGCACAGGTAAGCTCACAGGTGGGGAGAACCACAGCCCAGGAAGTCAATACACTGGGTCTGAAAATTCTCATTAACCAGCAGCAGGAACTAAAAGGGACGAAGGTATGTGGAGTCTTAAATGCCAGGCTGAGGAGTTCCAATCTATTTACAAGGGGAATTAGTGAGCTGGGATTGGTTCTTGCATCAGATTTTGCTGCCACATTCAGGAAAAGTAGAAGAAGGGTAAGCAATGTACATTCACCCAGAGCCGTGGTTGGCAAACTGCAGCTCTCGAGCCACATGCGGCTCTTTGGCCCCTTGAGTGTGGCTCTTCCTAAGTCTTAGGAGTACCCTAATTAAGTTAATAACAATGTACCTACCTATATAGTTTAAGTTTAAAAAATTTGGCTCTCAAAAGAAATTTCAATTGTTGTACTGTTGATATTTGGCTCTGTTGACTAATGAGTTTGCCGACCACTGACCCAGAGGGATAAGGGGAAATGGAGTACAGCTGCTCTCACTTCTTACTTGATGCAGTTCAGCTCCTTGAAACTGGGTCCCCATCCCTCACCCTCCATCCCTTTGATTTAATCCAGGCCTCGCTCTCAGTCCTTGGCTCCAGAAACCTTTTAACCAGAGGACC
This sequence comes from Myotis lucifugus, assembly GCF_000147115.1. Lineage (NCBI taxonomy): Eukaryota > Metazoa > Chordata > Mammalia > Chiroptera > Vespertilionidae > Myotis > Myotis lucifugus. Next base: position 7,235,836 of record NW_005871054.1, on the reverse strand, counting down.
AAGTGCCAGATGACCCATGAACAAGAGGAAGGAAACCTTCTACGGTTCTGGGAGCCTTTCTTTCCCTCGGGGCATGTGTAAACAACTCAACGGCACATGGTCAAAGCGAAGGGAGGGGGGCCCCCATTAATTTCCATGAGGCAAATGATAAGCTGGCAGGTTTGGCTCTACGGAGGAGATAAAAGCCCCAAACAAGGCCAAATGACTGTTGGGATCCGAGCCTGGTACGGATGCAAATTAAAATGAAAACTATATAAACAGCAGCACAATCGGACCATTCAGGGCCTCTTCATTAGCAGCCAGCTCTCCAGGGCCACGGCCCACAAAGACAACTTCCCTTTCTTCTCCCTCCTAACTAATTTCCCAGCTGGTCAACAAAAGGAGGCGAAGGACAAAAGCAGTTCTAACTGGTGCGGCTCTGGGGAGAGGGTCATTGGGGAAATTCATTTTCTGTGTGCAAATCAAAAAGCAAATGTGATGTGTCAGACCAGCTGAGGACAGGCCCCCCGCTGAGGGTTGTGGAGGTGCCAAGTTCCTCCTCTCTAAGCTCATCGCCGCCGGATGACAGCCCAACCGTCACATCCACCAGCCCAGGCTTCCCAGGGCCGGAGAGAGCCAAGTTCCCCAAACACTGCCTTGCACAGGGGGACCCCATTCAACAGCCAAGCCCATGATGTAACACTCGCTACCATAGCAGCCTCCACTCTTTCCTGTAGGGGACAGAGTTCATTCATTGGACTATCATGAAGTATCAGTATGGTGGGCCATCGTTAGGGTGAGGAGACACTGTTTTACCCAAATCCACCTCTTATTAAACACTGAGGCTCCAGGGGGAACCTCTGCACACCAACCACAGGATTCTCTCAGTGTCTCTGGTTGACATTCCTAACAGCTATGTGACTCCAAGGACCTCTTCAAATGGCAGAGCTCTCCAACGGCACGTTTCACCTTCACCACCCCCCCCCCCATCCTGCTCCCCAGCCATGGAGATTTCCTCACTGCTCCAGACTCCTTCACACTCCTTCGCACTCATCCTCCAGCCCACGCTCCTCCCCAAGCTTGGAATTCCCTATGATTTCCCTGCTGCCCACCTGTATCCTCTGAGTCTCATCAACCTCTGTTCTCTCGCTTTAAAAATGGGATAATAATCCTTGCCGTACTTAACCTCACGGACTATAGGGAGCCCCAAATGAAAATGAAGCCCATGGGAGCAACTCTCAATGGTGCTCATGTAGGAACAGGAATGTCTTGACTGAGGCTGGAGCACTGGGCCATGTAGTGACTGCCAAAAGCATCCCTCTTTATTGTTAGATGAGATCAATGCTTTGTTTTGGTTTTGTTTGTTTTTTCAGCCAACAGGACAGATGAAGAGCTCGCACAGCAACACCAAAATGAACTTGCAACATTTTTAAATGATGGAAGCTAAAACAGCCCCAGCGGGCCATCCCCCACCTTGACCCCTTAGTGCAGCGGTTCTCAACCTGTGGGTCGCCACCCCTTTGGGGGTCATACGACCCTTTCACAGGGGTCGCCTAAGACCATCAGAAAACACATATATAAGTACATATTGTTTTTGTGATTAATCACTATGCTTTAATTATGTTCAATTTGTAACAATGAAATTGGGGGTCACCACAACATGAGGAACTGTATTAAAGGGTCGCGGCATTAGGAAAGTTGAGAACCACTGTCTTAGTGGTTCCCCAGGCTGTCTCAGGCGCACGTGCCTGGTACTCACTCTCTGCTTCCAGTTTCTGCTTCCGGCCGCCCTGCTCTGACGCCACGTGGAAAGGCTGGTGCCTGGGAGAGGGAAGACCAGAGAAGTGAGTGTGGGAGGGTTTCTTTTCTCTGAAGTTAAATGCTGCTTTACTTTGCCCCTTTAGGGAAGATTTCATCATTTAGAACGTGGACTGTGCTTGTGGTCTAACTGGCGACAGCTGCTATAAACAGCTGTGCTGCGCTTTCCCTGCTTATATGCTAAGAAGCAAAGGAGGAGTGGAGAGAGGAGAGACACAGGGAAGTCCCGTGACCAGGCTGGCCTTCCACCCTCCCAGCCAGCCGGTGGTCACTAAGCATGGTTAGTCTCCCATTTTCCCAGCTGATAAGGATAAGGGAGGTGTTATCTGCCATGGACAGCCCCTGGCTTTAGAGGAGGAGAAACCCCAGGGCTGGTGGTTAACAGCACATGACCCGGCACTATTTTCTTCAAGAAGTCCCAAATCAGGTGCCAGCAAGATCGGTGCCTTCTGGAGGCTCCGAAGGAGAAGCCATGCCATGCCTCCACCAGGGACAATCTTTGGCATTCCTTTGGCCCGTGGCTGTATCACTCTCATTGCTGCCTCAGACTTCACATAATCTTTTCTTTTGAGTCTGTGGGTCCTCTCCTCTTATAAGGGCACCTGTCATTGGACCTAGGGCCCACCCTATGTCCAGAAGGGCCACAGGATACCGAAAGAGCCTTTAGCGTGGCTGTAGTAGGGAAGAAGGGGTGCTAACTCGGGATCTGCCCTCCACTGAGACCCACAGAGGGCACCAGGTGGCTGGAAACACAAAGTCACAGGGCAAGAGCCACGTCATCAATATTTCTCCCACTCACACACACCCTTCCTCCCACTTCACTATGCCTGCCGGGTAAGCCACGGCTAACCCAGAGCTTTTTACCCTCCTGGGGTGTGAGCAGCCTGGGCTGAGCCCTGAAACTCTCCCAGCAGCCTCTCTGTCCAGCACTTTGCCCTCCTGCCTCGTGGAGGTCAGCCAACTCTGTTCACGCTGGGACTGCTCACGTGACTGCCCTTCCACAACTGGCTCGTGAACACGGCATTCAGCATTTAACTTCCCTCTGCTGCCGTTAATGTTTACAAAAAGAAAATCCCTCCATAACTTAGTTAACAAAACCCAACCTAAAGATCAGAAAAAAGCATATCGGGTAGAAAAATTACAAAAGTTTCTTTCTCTAAGGAAGAAATATTGGATGAATCACCATCCCTAAGTTTCAAAAGAACAGTTTCTTAAGTTATTAATGTCACCTCCCTCCAGTAAGTCCCTGCCAATCATATAAATAAACAGAGAAGATGTGTCAGTGATAGTTACCAAGAAAACTTCCGAGACCTGACACTGTAGGTCTTTGGTCAAGGTCACGTCTACAGTATATGTCTTGTCTTCAGGCCTGGAGTCCGTTAACAATTGAAAGTCAAACTTTCTCCTACAGTATTAGGAAGAGGAAGTCCGGCAAATAAGGTCTAAAAAAAGTTCTGTGGATGAGTTAAGAGGCCAAACTTCAGCAGATATTTGTTGAGTGTGTACCTGTGCTGGTCACTCTTAGAGTCTAATAGATGCTAGAGACGCAGCCATAGACAGCAATTCAAACATGTCCCTGCCTTCATAGAGAAAGGAAGGGAGCCATTAAACTGAATATTACACAAATAATTATAATTGAGCTAAATGCTACAAAGCAAACGTTTGGGTGTCATGGAGGCATACAACGGGGTACTTTGCACCCCACAAATAATTTAAATGGAAACACAGGACACAGGTACTATGCCCCAGAGAGAATGAAATCTCCAGTGGGTCTCCAGTGGGTTATGGAGGGATTTTCCTTTTGTAAACATTAACGGCAGCAGAGGGAAGTTAAATGCTGAATCCCGCGTTCAGCATTTATACACACTTCCCTCTCTCTCAAGAAGAGTGGATGGAGGTCCTTGCCCCTTTAAGAGCTACAAGTATTTGAAGCAAATCTTCAGACAGGTGAGGCAGCTGTGTGCCCAATGAGCCCCTCAGGGTGGGAGAGAGATGCTCTTGGAAAGAGGAATGCAACAGAAGCAGGTCCCCAGGGCAGAGATCAGAAAACAAAACTCTAACCAGTTCATACTTGTTAGGATGGCTGTTATCAAACAAGCCAAAGAACAAATGTTGGCAAGGACGTGGAGAACACAATTATACATTCTCAATGTTGGTGGAAATGTCAACTGGTGTAGCCACTATGGAAAACAGTATGGAGGTTCCTCAAAAAGTTGAAATCCCACTTCTGGGCATGTATCCAAAAGCACTGAAATCAGGATCTCATAGAGATATCTGCCCTCCCCCACCATGTGAACTGCACCATTATTCACAATAGCTAAGATGTGGAAACAACCTAAATGCCCATCAGAGGTGAGTGGGTAGAGAAATGTGCCATATATATACAATGAAATATTATTCAGCCTCAAAAAAGAAGGAAATCCTGCCAGATGTGACAACATGGGTAAATCTTGAGGGCATTGTGCTGAGTGAAATAAGCCAGTCACAGAAGGACAGGCATTGCCTGAGTCCACTCACATGAGGAATTTTACATATTCAAACTCACAGAAGCAGAGAGTGGAATGGTGGTTGTCAGAGGCTGGGAGGAGGGGAAACAGGGAGTTGCTGTTCCATAGGAATAAAATCTTAGTTATGCAAGATGAATAAGTTCTAGAAACCTGCTGTACAACATTGTGACAATAGTTAACAATACTTCAAAACACTTCAAATTTTGTTAAGAGGCTAGATTTCATGTTAAGTGTTCTTACCACAATAAAAGGAAGAAAGGAAGGAAGAGGAAAATAAGGAAGGGGAGAGAGAGAGAGAAATGAAAGAAAATAAGAAATGAAACAAAATAAGATTTAAGACCAAGGGTTGTCAAACTCTGGCCTATGGGTCAAACTCTGGCCTATGGGTCAAATCCAGCCCTCTGCTTGTTTGTTGTTGTTTTGTAAATAAAGATTTATTGTAACACAGCCACACTCATCTATGTATGTGTTGTCTATGGCTGCTGCCTTCACACTACAATAGCAAGTTCAGTAGTTGCGACAGAAACCATGTGACCCACAAGGCTGAAACTCCTGACCCCTATACGAGGGTGTCCGCTGTTGGTCATCTTGGTGTTTTCCACATTTCTGTCCTTGACATTCTCCTACTGGAAAAGGTAAAACATTTCCCCGCTGCCTGTTAGTCTCTCACTCAATCCACAGATTGGGTTTAGCCTTATTTGCCGGGATTCTAAGTCACATGCTCCAAGGTTGCTATGTTCAAGGAGGTCGTCACCAGGATCACGTGGCTATTTCGATGTACACGTAATTACATCTGGCCCTGTACAAAAGAATTGGCCACACCTTGCTTTAGATTCCTCAGAGCTCTTATCACCACCCCAGAATGTGGCAAACATTTCTACGCGGCCTGCTTCGGAGGGAGGAAGGCCAAAACCCCAACAAAAGGTCCACACGCTGAGGACATCAGAGTGCATCCCAAAGCCCCCGCGAGCCAGGCTCTGCTTTGGACACATCACTGCGTGTAGCCCTCACATCAACTTTGTCAGGTAGGTATAAGCATCCTCGTTTCACACATGAGAACAGACGCTGAGAGATGGTGAGTAAATTGCTGACGTGGCAGAGCCAAGTTGGAACTTCGCTCTGCCAGCCTGTGTGCTTTTCTCACTGCACTCACTGCACTGCTTGCTGCTTAAAGCACGAATTCCACCGCTTTGGATAAAGAAATGATCAGTAGGAACTAAACCAAGTGAATTCACTCTGCACAACATTCACTCTGCACAACATACAGTATCAGGCTGTCCCTGCTGGCTCCCTGGAGCCTTGGAGACTTGGAACCTTGGAGGTTCCTTTTTGAACTCTTGTAGCGTGTGATGCAGTAAGGGTGACAATGGCACCATCAGACGAATGTTCGCTTTGTTATAAGACCATGGAAGACCTAGGAGCTCCCTGCCGGTGTTTTATTTCCAACAGTCACATTCTAAACACTCATGCTCCTCATATTGGAGAGGGAACCAGAAATTGTGAGACAGTTCTGGAAACCACATCAACTAAGACCAGTTCAGAGAAGACGGGACCTGGTGAGAGCTTGCTAGCTGTGTGTTATTTCTCCAGGAAGCCTTGCCATATTGCGAAGAGCGGCCTTCTATATGTTCCACCAGAGCTGAGAATGAAAACCAGTAGTTGGAAGTAAGGTGGAAGCATATTTTTGGCTCAAAAGTTGAAAGAATGTTTCAACGACTGCAAATAGCTAACAATGGAATGAGCCGTTGAGATGATAAGCCCACCCAACCCTGAAGGTGTCCAAGCAAGATCGAGATGATGTCTGTCAGGGTGCTGTGGTATGTATTTCTGGAAAGTGTAAAAGGTAAGACTAGCTCACCTCTGTGGTCTCCTCCAATTCAAAGAGCCCAGAGGTCTGTGAACCAAGAGAACAGTCTGAAGACCACACTGGGAAAAATCAGTGCTTTGAATCAATTTGCTCTTTCCAATTCCTTCCACATTCTAATCACAACATCTTACTAAAAGCTAGTGCCCGTTTTCAACCAAGCCCCAGGCGCCTATGGTCACAATACAGGACTAAATATTTATAACTTAACTTTAAGAAGAATGATTTTTCGGTTTGTTAAATGACACTGTAAGGCCTCTGGCTTTGGAATAGGTAGCAGGAAATGGATGAGCAAATAATAATAACTAATATTTACACTAAACTTTCCCATTTACAGGGAGAACTACAATCCAATTCATCTTCATAACAGCCCTGCAAAGGAAGCATGCCACGTCAGTCACTACCATCCATTTGGACAGTACAAGGTTCCCCCACTGTAAATGGCCTAAGACATAATGAGTGACACCTCGAAGACAGTATGGACCACAATGGCAAAAACCATTTTGATCAATGCCTTACAGAAACTAGCTGAAAATTTTGGGCTCTTGGTTAACATTTATTTGCAGGTTGTTGTTTTTTTAATGCAGGTGGTCATTTAGGCACATGGAGCCAGGCAGAAGTGAATACATTGCTCAGAACATCATGTACTTGGGGTACATACTTTTTACGAGCCTACCAGTGCTTTCCAGAGCTTAAATTTTTAGAATGAGTTTCACATCCTAATGATACATTCAGGCTGGGAGACTAGATATCGTAACAGGTAATTATCAAGCCTCCTGCCATTTAAGTATAGGCTGTCATTATTGTTCATCGCCCATGTCAGTGGTGTATTGGATTTTATATCCTGTTTTCCCATCAGGTCGCGACTGAATCATCTCTTCTGTCACACTGGCCTTTGGAGGCACCCAGAAGAAAACAACGTGCAAATATTAGTTAACCTACATGCTGATTAGAGGATGTTTACAAATGATCACCTGGAGACACCCTCCAGTGCTGCTGGGGTTCTATTAGAGCGGTTACTGAGCCTGTGAATCACCGGAGATAGCCATCTTTCTTCTAAAGCTGGAAAACATCCCTCATCAGATACATACATTCCAACATCTAAGGCAGGCAAAGCTTTTATTTAAAGAATAGGGTTACTAGACTTATTATGGTGATCACTTTGTAAGGTATGTATATGTTGAATCACTATGTTGTACACCTGAAATGAACATAATATTGTATATCAACTATAATGTTAAAATTTTTTAATTAAAAAAAAGAATTGGCAGACAGATATGGGGTAAGGAAGGGGCATTCCAGGCAGAGGGGCCATATGAGTAAAGGCAGGAAGGCATGGAAAGGAGGATCCTCTGCAGTTTTTGTTTTTTAAATATATTGTTATTGATTTCAGAGAGGAAGGGAGAGAGCTAGAAACATCCATGATCAGAATCACTGATCGGCTGCCTCTTGCACACACCCTACTGAGGATCGAGCCCACAACCCGGGCATGTGCCCTGACTGGGAATCGAACCTCAACCTCTTGGTTCATAGGTCGATGCTCAACCACTGAGCCACACCAACCAGGCAAGAACCTCTTCAGTGTAACCAGAGTACACAGTGTGTGCCAGGAGCACCAGGAGGCTGGACAGGTGGCTTGTAGCCATAACATGAGGTCCCTCTGTTGGCAGGCTTCAGAGAGGACTTAGTGCTACAGTCCAGTGCTTCTCAAATGTGCATCCCCTAATAGGAGAACAATGGAACATCAAAAGTTTTAAATTACCAGGTAAAACATGCCATTTATAAAGCTCTAGAATGGAGTTTTTAACCCAAAAATGCATTGTCTTAGGGTCAGTTTTTCTGAAGACATTTCTCATGGTGGCCATCAATGACCCCACTGGCTGGCAGGAGGGATGTTTCATAGCTTTTCTTCCTCCACTCTGGATCACCCAAGTGGTGAGCGGAGATGAGGGATTATGAGGTTTCTTCTGAAACATCTTGAGTTTCACGTCCATTACAGAAATGGCAACTAGAAGAACACAGCGAAGGCCCAGAGATTTGCCTTGTGTAGGAAACCCTGACGTGGCCCAAACAGGAAAGTCAACATGGTCTCCTTCTACGCTAACCCTTTACAAAGGTCTGCCCTGGCCAAGCTGGGCGTGTGCTTTAGGGCAGAGCAGAATGGGGAAAGAAGGCGAAAGGTTTTTACCAGTAGTAGGGATGGGAGCAAGTCCGTCTTAAATCCTACCCTATTGGCCTGGTCGATGTAAGAAAATTATAACCGTCCACATTGAAGTATTATTGACCAGAGCTAAATGCATGGCTTCATTTTATGTTTTATTGGGGGGCTCCTAGAGTAAAATGCTTTAGTCCACTCCAGTTGGAGGATATTGTATTCTTTATTTTTATTTTATTCTTATTTATTTATTTATTTATTTGTTTGTTTATTTATTTATTTATTTTTTATGTTAATCCTTACCCAAGGATATTTTTCTACTGATTTTTAGAGAGAGCGGAAAGGAGGGGGAGAGACAGAAAGAAGCATTGATGTGAGAAAGACACATCAATTGGTTGCCTCCGGCATGCGCCCTGACCAGGGCCAGGGATCAAGCCACAACCAATATGTGCCCTTGATTGGAACCGAACCCAGGACCCTTCAGTCCGTAGCATGATGCTCTAGCCACTGAGCCAAACCAGTTAGGGCTGGAGGATATGACATTCTGAAGCAACACTGAGAAAGAGATGACACCCTGACCCAGCAACTGGAGGACTTGGGCTCTTTCCCTGGTTCTGCAACTCCGGGTTTGAGCAAGAACTTATCTTCTCTGGGCCTTAGGTCCATTGGGGAGAGGAGGGAAGCTGTACTCGGTTGTCTGCATAATCCCTACGACCACTGGTCTTCAGTGATTCGGCACCACCTACGGTGAGGCCAGCTCTGTGGAGAAACAGTGTCCTGAGCAGTGGTCGAGGCTCCACCACCCACCTCCCCCACAACAGCTGGTTTCCCTGAACCATGCCAAGTTTAATTCCATGGAGCCATTAGCATTTACCTCTGCACTGGTCAGGGTAGAGGTTTCAGTACAAACAAGTAAGAAAATGGTCTGGGAAACGAACGTTCTCATCTGGTTAGAATGAAAGAGGAAGTTTCAATCATCGTCTCCTCATCCCCATGATTGAGAACATTTAGGCCCCAAAGAGAAACAAACACCATCAATCGCTCTAAGGCAGTGGTTCTCAACCTTCCTAATGCCGTGATCCTTTAATACAGTTCCTCATGTTGTGGTGACCCCCAACCATAAAATTATTTTCGTTGCTAATTCATAACTGTAATTTTGCTACTGTTATGAATCGTAATGTAAATATCTGATATGCAGGATGTATTTTCATTGTTCGCTACCCACAGGTTGAGAACCGCTGCTCTAATGGATTTCCTAGAAGCCACAACACTGCTCTTCCCATTCGGGCCCTTAAGGTTGGCCAATCCCATAGTCAGCTCACAGTCAACACTTTCTCTCCTTGACCAACGCCCCAACTCTATTGACTCCCCTGTGTGATGTGTGTATAGTCAGTTTCCCTAACCACCCATCACAACGTGATTCTCTCTGAGGGTGAGGGTCATAGTTTACTATTCTCTGCCTGATCTTTGCTTTCTGTACAAATCAAGTCTGGGGAAATAACTAAAAGTACACAAGGCAAAGCACATCGCATTTCCTCTGGAGACGAGGGGAAAGCTTAGGTTGCTCCACCATCAGCTACTTGGTAAAACAGTAAATCGGAGCCGTGGCTTCTGTCAAAGGCGACCAGGAAATAAAGGCTAGCCTCATCATGCATGTGATGAATCTACATCCCGTAAGTTCCGCCTAGAGATGCATCTTCCCAAGGGGCAGCTCTGCTCAATGTCAACACGGGTAACACTCTGGAGGCTCCCTCTTCCTGCTCCCTCCACCGTCTGCAGCCGAGCTGTGAATCCTGGGATTAGCAAAGAGAACTCCGAGCAATCGGCTGTTGTCACAAAACCCACGTGCTGCCCTTCTCCAGAAAAGAGCTATCTCCAAGCCGTTCCTCCTGCTGTGAGAAAGGAGCCTGCGGATTAGAAGGCAGCGGGAGAAATGAAGGTGGAGAGGGCCACAGGCCCAGGGAAATAAATGACACAGCAGTATGACTGTTGGGGAGACAAAAGACCACCCCCATATATCTCCGCCGCCTTGAGAGAGTATCATTGTGTTACAGCAAGATTGTACAATTCTGGTATTGATGGCCCCAAGTCATAAAAATAAAAATCATATATTTAATTTGCCCATTTAAGATACCAAGACCATACTACAAAAGTTTAAAGTCTGAATTTTTTCTGTCAAGAGGTAAATTTTGGATCCTAGGGAAAAAATATGCTATTTGGAATATGTCATTCCTGAGAAGGCTGGAAAGCTGGGGGAAAATAGAATGTGAACATATATAAGAACTGGCTCTAAATGCCTACCTTATTGTGCAACTTTATCTATACAACTAAGTATCAAGATGGTGATTTCCACAAATGGGAAAAAGAAAAAAAGTCTTACATATACAATATTGATGATGATTACATAATACGGAAATTTTACTAGCGTTTCGAATGTTGTCTACAAAAACTCTGAAGAGCTAATGCTCGGCCCTAGGGCATTCTGGTCCTGACAATGCGTCAATAACACCAGCAGCTACTCTCTGGTGTCAAAGGCTATGACCCTCTTAAAGGGGTGCTGACAGCCCAGCCTCTGAAAGAGCTACCCAAATCGATACTGATCACTAGACAATGACATTTAGAGGACATCAAACACTAGAATGACTGTGTTGGGGCAGCATTTGCTAGAGCCAAATGCTTGCGTTTCCAAATGGCAAAACCTTTTCAGGAGCAGATGTACAACCGTGCAGGCCTGGCTGTGCTGGGAGCCATGGAAACTGTTTTTGCAAGCTGCTAACATTAGGCAAGTAACACTCCTAAAGCCAGCATCAGTGCGTAATTAAGACAAGTTTCAACTCCTCACCCACCACACCCATGTCCAAAAGCATGCTAGAAGGATAAGCACGCGTGCAATAAAGTGAACTAGGGCAGAGTTAACAGCTTCCAGATAAGCCATGTTGTCAGAAAGCTGGGCCTTCTGGAAGCAGCGGGACGGAGGCCCAATCTCCGGGCCCAGGAAACCACCTGCCTTTACCCCCGAGCCCCCCCACCCCTCCCCAACGAGTGGTCAGATGGGATGTAGGGGCCTTGCTGCATTCCCCCTGTGCAAGAAGGAAGAGGGACCTGGGTGTGTGGTAAGTCTGCCCCAGGCAAATTCTTTCCTTTTCTGAGTTTGTCATCCTCCACATAGGTGGGAACCAGGCTTCTGCAGGCATCTGTACAAAAAAGGGTGGGTTCAGTCTCAGATGGCATTTCAGCCAAAGGCCAAGAAAAAGGAGGTGTGCTGTGCCCACCACAACCAGCCCAGGCACACACCTTGGGTTGAGTGTTGGCACTGACAGTGCGGTGCCCATCACCAAGCACTCTGCAGGCCCCTTTCTGCTAGTGTTGTAGGCAGTTAGACAGGCATGAGAGAGCAAGGACGATGGGCCAGGTACAGGAGGTCCCCAGGGTGGAAAGCCCCAGGTGCCTAGCGATGGGACCTCGCCCCCGGGTGACGTTTCCTCCCCTAGCATATCGCTGGTCATGAGGTTTGGACCCCTGATCTTTCCTCCCCAGAGATAACATCTAGGCCTCAGTTGTATTTCAGCTCCAGGCCCAGAAAAGCAGCAAAGCCAGCCACAGCTGTCATCAGGACCAGCTGCACTGAATAAAGACCCCCTGCCTGGTGCCGGCCAATCAATCAATGGAGACCACAACTCTGAAAGGACACACCTGGAAAGCTGCTGAATGTTCATTCGGATCTTTCCCTGGGTCCTCCCCTAAAATCTTCACCCTTAAAACCCACAGGATGGAGGACCAGTGCACTCTCCCACCTGGGAGCACACCGTGCCTTCTCCTTTCCCTTCCCCCTCCCCCTCCCTGCCCAGCCACCTTACCATTAGCTTCCTCACTCCCAAGCTCCAAGGGCCCTTCCTTTGCCTCTATAAGTTGTTTCCTAAGCCCGCTTCTTCTAGGAATTACTTTTTCTACCTCTAATTTACCCAATAAATGTTCTCTTACAGTTTAGGTCTGGACTCTGAATTCTTCCCTAGCCAGAACCCAAGTACTAAGGTTGCTGAACCCAGGTTTGGTCTGACCTCACCGGTCATACAACCCACCCAGTGCCATTCCCACCGCCTACAACACTGGGAGCTGCCTTCCCTGGGCACAGTCCACTCATTTACGCTCAGAAATCTGAGAAGAGTGGCCAGGAGCTGGTGGGGTAGAGTGGGAAGGATTACAGTCCTGGCTCTATCACTTATTGGCTGAGTTGCCTATATCTTTTCCACTAAGTTCTCTAAACCTAAGTTTCCACAGTATCAGGGGTGACTAATAATACCCAGCTTTCATATCTGTCTTTAGAATTCAAGATAATACAATATTTAGCACAGTGATTGTCAATAGGATTTGCTTAATAAATAGTAGCTATCATTACTAAGAAGTTATCATTTATTAGTAACTAATACTAATGCCCATTACTAAGTGGGAGTGATTAAAAGGGAAGTAGGAAAAAAAAGATACTGGCACAAACAATGAAATGGGCTTCACTTGTAAAGAAAAATTGTTCAAACTATCCTGCAGCTCCCCCATAGGAAATGTTCACCAGGCCAAAATCCTGCCTCCGTCAGAGGCATGAAGAGTTATGTCAACATTCTTTACTGAAGTTTAGTAAGTTTCCCACAGCCTGTGATTGGCAGCAGGCAAGTTTCATCCTGTTCTCGTGGGTAGGAGAAACTGAGGTACAAAAGATCACCGATTCTCTGAGTGAGTCAGAGACACCACCCGAAAATAAACCACAGGCATCATGGTCTCTCTTCTTTCTGGACTCACACTGTTCCCACAAATTATTTATGCTGGTGGAAATTCCCATTAAAAAGCAAAGGCTAGTCCTACAATATCAATCCCTATGGTTTTGGCAACCAGGAGGGTGACCTGCAGAAGCCCAGCTGGTCCTCCACAGCACATAGTCCAACACCATCTGTGTCAACCTCCCCTCTCTTGGTTGAGTCTGGTTCTCAAAGGAGTGAGCAAACCCTACAGCACACCTTCCTGCCTACGGCCATATGGACTCAGCTAACAGGGGCCCACCCGGTCCCACAGGGGACCATGTCCACGCCAGGCATCTGCCTGTCTCTCAGGTCTTGGTTCTTGTGTCCCGCCGCAGTGCTTGGGAACACACCTTCCCCCCTAGCAGGCTAACTCACATTAGCTTCACGGCCTGGGTTGACAGCAGGCAGAGCGCCCCTGCTTGTTGTGTAAAAGGAACCAGCTTCATCAGAGGCGAGCCCGTTCCCACCAGTTTGCAGGGCTCCCCATTGGGCTTTGTTTCCTGCTTCCTTATTCTCTCCCCTCTCTTGCTCTTGTGCCTCCTGCGTACACACCCCTGGACAAGGGCCTTTCCTTCTGAAAGGTGGTGGTCTCACAAAATCCCGAGGAGCGGGAGGCTGAAGCCTGTGGCCAAATGGCTGCCAGCGACCGCTGTAGGATTCCCTTCTCTCCATGTCCATCCTATTAGGTGGACAGTTCATGTTTCCACCAGAAGAACTGGAGCCTGGAGTCCTTGCTCATTTCGTTGGATAGTGTCCTGATCTTGTACATTTAGGAGGATCATACAAGTGAGGCTTTTATAAACAGGCACTTGGTTTTGTGCCTAGCAGTGTCTTGAACATAATTGGGGCAAAAATATCTGTTAAATAAATGAATCAATATACATTTTATCAGCATTCCTATGCTCTTATTTCATGTCTTGCTACTTTTTTAAAAATCCTCACCTGAGGATATGTTTTTATTAATTTTTAGAGAGACAGAAAGGAGGGGGGAGAGAGAGAAACATCAGTGAGACAGAGAAACATCGATCAGTTGCCTCCCATACACACCCTGATTGGGGATTGAACTTGCAACCTACGTAGGTACCCTGATCAGGAATTGAATCCGAAACCTTTTGATGTACAGGACTATGTTCCAGCCAACTGAGCCACCCGGCCAGGGCTGTCTTGCTACTTTTTAATTGTACCTTAAGGGATGATATGCCAGCTTTTATAAATACAAATCCAAATTAAGTGCTTTTAGAGAAAACATTAGAATTTAGCTTTGTTCAAGACACACTCAGGAGAGCCAATGCAAGGACCAAAATCATCTGTCTCATTAGTAATTTTTTCCACTAAAGCAACTCAGACTGTTACCTCTTTCAGGAACCACAGGCATTCCTCTGTATTCAGGGAGAGGAAATTAAAGCAACTTCTGGTGACAAGTTCATAAAAGCCAAAGAATCGAATAACCTAGAAAGGTCTCCTGGGCCTGGAAGACTGTGCTGCCACGGCCACCAAGACAATGGCAACATTACAAAAGCCAGGAGCATCAGCCCGCTGAGGGGTTCCTATAAAACCCACTGTGTTTGGCCCTGATTTCTCTCCTCTTTTGCCAGTTAAATTCGACTGCAATTCAGAAGCTCTGCAATGCAGAACTGCTGCCTCTCCCTGCACATTCCTCGTGTCAATCCTCTTTGTAAATGTTTGCTTTAAACATAATCTGCAGATTTACTAAAATCATGTCCTGCGCACACATTTTCAGCCATCCGGGTCTCTGCTGGGAGGGCTGGCACTCGCCTGCACCCTCGGCTCTTATTCCAGCCTCATTCCTTGGACTTCCCCAGGCCTTTCCATTCTGATGGGGGAATGTCAGAGTCAGAGCCCACTGAATCCTTGGGGACACAGACCTCCGGTCACTCTTTCTCTGTAGCTTCTCCGTGCTTTGTACAGAGGAGGCGTGTGGTAAATGTTTTTAGGAAGCCCGTCTACCCCTTGCTCCCTGGACTCCGCAGGCACGTTCCCAGCTCTGAGCCCTTGCTGAAGCCTCGCCTCCTGCCAGGAGCGCACTCTCTGCTTTTTTCCAGTTATGCAAACCCTGACTGCCCCTGGGGACCAAAATCAAGTCCTCTGAGACCATACAGTACCCTCTTCTCTTGGCAATGAGCATACTGTATTTTTTTAAATCAGTTTGAGTCTAGGTCTTCTCTCCTCGATTAATCTGAAGTCCTCCATTTTCCGTCTGAGCTGACGCAATTTGCCAGAACCAAAACAAGTAGGCAGGCCCCGATGAGAAAGGGGTCCAGTACCAAAGCTTTGTGTCAGGGGTGAGGTTGGGGTCTTTCCAAAACAGACATTGGGATCACAAATGGAAGATGCCCACATGGAAGCGAAATCTATATGAATGATTTGGGCTCTAAGGCAGGAGCAAAGCAATAGAGCAGGAGCAGAAGCAGGTCCACTGTGGGTGGTCTGGCAGGAGGCCCTTGCTCGGACAAGGCCCCTTTGCTCCAATACTGATACTGAAAGTCCAGGTCCTGCCCCTCAGGCAGGATGCTTGGCCCTTAAGGAGTGCTCCCTGATTCCGCACTGACACTCCCGCCTAACCATGTGCAAGGCTGGAAAGCTAAGCATATCAGGGGGATTCTGAGCAGTAGAAATAAAACAAGATACAAAACCCACACTCCTCATAAACAACAGAATGGGAAATTCTGCTCCATGAAGTGAAATCGATCTCAGACCCACTGAGTGCAGAAGGCGAGAAAAGCCCAGTAGCAGGTGAATAAAGCAGCCAAGCAAAATCCCAACAGCAAGCGGAGGCGGTGTGGCTGGTTCTCTGATCAATGTGAGTGAGAGTCACAGCCACAGAGAAGCAGCTCTCCAGTTGACAGCTGAGCTGGGCTCACCTTTCCTGTTCCCAGCCCTGTTCTTATCTCTGAGCAAACAAAAGCTTTTCTCTTATCAGCTGGAGTGGACTGGCCCAGTTGACCCAACGCTTGAAGCACAGAGAGGCTGCCCAACCCCCATCGGGACTACAAACCTGTGGGTATAATGTTACACCCATTGTACAGATGAGCAAATCGAGTCCCAGAAAGATTTACTCCAGGTCTTCTAATTAGAAAAATAATGAAACCGGAACTTGAATTTGGCTATTCTAACACCAGGCTTAGAACTCCCTGCACTGTCCCCATGGCCCTGGGCCTCTGCAGGACGGGAAGGAACTCAACTCAACGGGGCAGTCAGTGAGGCCCCCTGGGCTTCTTCAAGCCCTTCAAACAGGAAGTGAGAGCAGACGCCTGGCCAACCCCCAGCCTGCCCTGTTACTCTAGTTAACCCCCAGAGCTCAACAGACTACTAGACAGCTGTGAACTGGCCCTTGAACCACAGGCATGCATTCGGTCACACTCTTATGCCAAAGCTTCTCTGGTAAAAACAAATCTACAAGAGAGATTTCTACTAAGGAGACCCCACCCGCTCAGCCAAGGGAGATCATGGGCTGGTGACGCGGTTTCCTATTTTAGGAAAACTGTCAGTTCTCTATCAGCACAGCCTGGGCCTCTGGCCAAAAAGTCCCTGGAGAGAGGAAAAGCGTAGAGAACTCCCGTCCCCCTCACTGCCCGGATGCCCGAGGGTTCCAGGGAGAGGGTGACTCAGCCCCACCTCCCAGGGCAGACATGCGGCTTCTTGAGCCCAAGGGTGGTGTTTCGGGGGCAGGGGTTTGAGGGTGTGCTGCTCCTCCCCCCACCTCCCCAGCAACGTGTCCAGAGAACAGGCCCAAATCCATCCTCTGCGCCTGTTCCTCCTGGGAAAGGGGTGGTCCCGGGCAATTTCTCTACCTTTAAAAACGTGACGGCAACACCTACTGTATAGGATACTGTGACGGTGAAATGAGAGTGTGAAGCCCCCGACACCCCGGACATACTGTGGACTCGCATCTAAAAGGCACGTGACGATTCCCTTCCTCCCGGACAATCCTGAATTCTCCTGCAGCCTCAGCCCCTCCTAGGTCTTGTCCTGGGTCGTCCACTGCAGCCAACCCCAGGCCCCAACACATTTCTCTACCCAGCTGCCGATTCCTACCCATTTCTGGCCCTCAGCTCTGCCATATATCTTACTTATCAAGCACTTAAAGAGCGTTTGCTACATACCCAGCACTCTCCTGCGACCGTTACAAATCCAGTTTCCTCAAGAGCACAGCACAGCCCTAACCGGTTTGGCTCAGTGGATAGAGTGTTGGCCTGCGGACTGAAGGGTCCCAGGTTTGATTCTGGTCAAGGGCATGTATCTTGGTTGCAGGCACATCCCCAGTAGGTGGTGTGCAGGAGGCAGCTGATGGATGCTTCTCTCTCATCGATGTTTCTAACTCTCTGTCCCTCTCCCTTCCTCTCTGTCAAAAAATCAATAAAATATACTTTTAAAAAAAAGAGCACAGCACAACGCACTGGGGGAGACGAAGGAGAGATTCCCACATGTGGGGGGTGAGAAGGGAGGCAAGACAGCCCCAGGTGCAACCCCTTTCGCTTAGTCATCACAGCGTCCAGTGCTCCCCAGAGCGTGCCCGAGGTGCTAATTTGGCAAAGGGAAACGTGGCTACTAACCCTTATTTCTATTTCCAAATAGAGTACGTTTCTTCTCACCAGGTGTTTGCAAAGTCTGACTCTCCAGCTTTCTGATGTTAATGTGTTATCTTTCTTTAAGAACTTGCCTTGGCTCAGCGCCTCCCACCATACAGTCCAAGAGGGAAGCAACCTCACCAGCTCAAGCCAAAGGGCTCTGCCTGCAGATTATGTGTGGACACCGCCCCTCTCAGACCTTTTCAAACTCAATAGTAAGAAGATGTCAGTGACAAGCTGCACCCCCGCCCCAACCCGGGCGGGGGCAGCCAAAGGAGACAGTGTCAGCAGCTTCCAGCGAATAAGCCAAGACATTTCAGTTAAAATCTCTGCACAGGCCCCGAGCCAGAGCAGCAGAATGCAATGTGACGGCAGGGAGCCATGTGAACATCAATACTGAACCAGCGCAGCACCTGTGAAAACAGCCAACCACCGGGCCCTCCCCTCCGAGGACCTGGCAGCCGCCACCCGCTGCAGCATAAACAAGGGAACCTTCTGAACCAAAACAGCGTCCTGGGCCTGAGAAACAATGAAAGACAGATCACCGGGGCTCAGGGAGGGGCTTTATAGAGAGAAGCTAAAATAAGATGATCCCCTGAAGGGCTGTCAACCACCATCACGATGGCCCCTGTTAACTCTTGGCAGTGGCAAGGAGGAGGAGGCTGTGATGTCCTCATCATCAACCCCGTCATCAGGCAATGGGCCTCCTTCACCCCTGGGCACTGGCTCCTACTCAGCCTCTGGGCCTGCCTGCAGGTGGATGAGGCAATAGAGGCTAGATCTGTGTAAAGGTGCTGGTTTGGGGGTGACAAGAAATAAGATAGAAGAAATGAGATGCTGCCTAGCTGGCGTGGCTCAGTGGTTGAGCCTCGACCTATGAACCTGGAGGTCACAGTTAGATTCCGGTTAGGGCACATGCCCAGGTTGTGGACTTGATCCCCAATAGGGAGTGTGCAGGAGGCAGCCAATTAATGATGCTCTCTCATCATTGATGTTTTATCTCTCTCTTCCTCTCCCCTTCCTCTCTGAAATCAATAAAAAATATTAAAAAAAAAAGGAAGAGAGATGCAGAAGCACAAATTACTAGCAGACAAAGCCTACTAGTATCTTGAGACCCTGTTGATTCCTGCTGATTCCTCCAGCAACGTGGGGGGGGGGGGGGGGAAGCAAGGGCTTTGCCTCTGTCTGCCCCCTACCAGCACTCCCTCCCCTGGGACCCTTGCATTGGGCATATTTTGAAAGTACCAAGGGGCATCAAGTTCACAAGGCCCTGCCCCACAGCTTGTCCTCTTTCAGCAAGGACACTATTTTGTGGTTAGTGATACGTTGCAGACAGTTTTCTTCCATAGAAGAGCTGGTGCCCACCACCACGTCCCACAGGAGATGAATGCTGTAGGAGGGTTGGCTTATTAACTAAAGAAAAGAACAAGAAAATGTTACACACCCGTAGGCGATGGATCCGGGACCTGGGGTCGGTGTGAGGTTTCTAGGACCAGCTCAGGCGGGTTCCCCTTCGGGACAGGCAGGGGGTCCTGAAGTGCCTGCCCTGTGGGAGCCCCTCTGCTCCTGTGCTTCTGGCTCCAAGGCTCATGTGTTGAGAGGACACCCCAGTATTTGATAACCTAAGCCAGGCATTTGTGCCTTTCTCTGTGCCAGGGCCTGGCCTCCCCAGCTCCCAGCAACAGAGGTTCCACTGAAACTGAGAAGTCCCCTCAGATGCATCCATTCCTGCTGATGGCGCCTGCCCTGCTTGAGCTACGCCCACCGCACCTGCCTCTCTCCCCTTCTGCAGCTCACAGATGGGAAAGGGTTTCTCTTCTGCTTTGCCCACTGCTGGTGAGCTTTAAGGCACCACCTGATGTGAACTCCCTGGTGTGGTTGCCATGGCTCCCTGCAGGGCCACTTGGCTCTCTATGCCGACACAGCCTGCAGCTCCTCAGAAAAAAAGGGCAGACCAGCAATCGGCCTAGAGGTAATGAGCAGGGGTATTGAAATCTCATTTCAGCCAACACATAGACTCATCAACCCCAAGGAGCAGCTGACTTCCTTTTATACTTCCTGTCAACCCTGGAGAGCAGAGGTTAAAATAAAACCTCTAGAGGGCAGGACTGGTGAATGCGGAAGAACATACCAAGAACAAAGGGCCTGCCAATCCGTAAGGCAGGAAAGAGGACCCTGGCACATGGCAGGTGCTCAATAAATGTGTGTTCAATTAATAACTGCATATTGATTTAATTAGTAACTGAAAGCAGCTCAAGAATGGCTTGGATCTCTTGAGGGGCATTTTCTGAAAACAAAACATGGTGTTAATAGTTGGTACATTTGGTATTTCCTTTTCTGCCTTCCAAAATGCTTTCATGGGTTATTGAATTTGATCTTTGCAGCAAGAAAGGGCACTAGAGCTGGGCTGGGAAATAGTTTCCATTTTGCAGCTGAGAAAACTGAGGTGCAGAGAGGTGATCTAGCTGATGGACACAGCGTGTCTGTGGGGGTCATGTGAGGGGAACCCCTCCCCCACCTCCTCTGCTGGCTCAGCCACAGGCCCTCCTCCCCCCTTCCCTGGGTACTGGACATCTGAGAAGGACAGAGGACTCAGGCGTGCACGAAGCCCTGTCCATGCCTCGGCTCACTGGGGCCTCGAATGATAAAATATTTATTTGGTGATAAGACCTTGCCCTTCAGATCAAATGGCTGCCCTTGCCGGGATTACCTTACGACATGGTAGAGCCAGCGTCAGTGTCTGCTGCCCGAGTTGCTGGAGGGTCACTCACTCCAGCCCGCACTTGAGCCAGGGGTAGCTGCTCCCACTGCATCCCATCCCAGCCCCTCAGACAGGGACCAGGAGGAGACCGGTACCTCGGAGCAGCTAGAGACACCTGTAGCCCAGCACCCTCCATCCAGCCACACCGGCTCCTCAGGACCCTCTGGCTGCTGGCCTTTTGCTTCCCTTCCTCCCTCCATGATGGAGCCAGGGAACCGGCCTGCTCAACACTATCCCTGCCCACGGCACCCACAGGGTTTCTCCCCAAGGGACTGCCCGCTGGGCAGAAGACAGCCTTCCTGGGAAACACTGAGGGTAAAAGCACTAACTGAGGAAACTACAAATGCGAGGAAAGTGGACAAAGTGCCACAGTCTCTGTCCCAGTGACTTCCCTGCTGGCTGGTGTCCAGAGACCCTTTGGCCTCAAGCTCATGAGGTCGGTCTCAGCACCCCCACCCCTCTGCTTACCAGCCTGAACACGCCTGAGTGGGCGCTATGCCCACTAGCCCCGGTATTCTGAAGAGCCCTGGCTCAGCCTGCTTTAGAGTAATTTTGAGAATTCAATTTGGTAACATATAAGAAGCTATGTGAAATGTTTAAAAATATATATGGCAGCCCGGCCCATGTGACTCAGTGGTTGAGCATTGACCCATGAACCAAGAGGTCACTGGTTCAATTCCCAGTCAGGCCCCATGCCCACGTTTTGGGCTTGATCCCCAGTAGGGGGTGCACAGAAGGCAGCCAATGATGATGTTTCTGTCTCATCTATGTTTCTATCTCTATCCCTCTCCCTTCCTCTCTCTCTAAAAATACATTTAAAAATTTATGTACATATATATGATATGTGGTAATCGGGTTAGTTGTCATATATGGTAGATGTTAATATATATATGGTATATCCTATATAATAAAAGGCTAATATGCAAATCGATTGAATGGCAGAATGACCAGTCACTATGACGTGCACTGGCCACCAGGGAGCAGGAGCTCAATGCAGGAGCTGCCCCCTGGTGGTCAGTGAGCTCCCACAGGGGGAGCACCACTCAGCCAGAAGCCCTGAGCTGGGCTCATAGTTGGTGAGTGCAGCGGAGGTGGCGGGAGCCTCTCCTGCCTCCGAGGCAGTGCTAAGGATGTTTGACTGCTGGCTTAGGCCCGCTCCCCATCAGTCGGACATCCCCTGAGTGCTCCCGGACTGCGAGAGGGTGCAGGCCGGACTGAGGGACACCCCCCAAGTGCACGAATTTGGTGCATCAGGCCTCTAGTGTGTGTGTGTGTGTGTGTGTGTGTGTGTGTGTGTGGTAATTGCTGTAGTTGTCAGGGTCCTTGTTATTCTCCCTTTGACTCACCCCCTTGTTCTCAGCCATAGGAGACTGACCCCTGAGGTAGGCATGCTGGCTGGCTTCTGGCTGGGCCAACAGGAGGCACGAGGTCCCCCCACCCCCCTCACTGGTTCAGGCTCCAAGATTTCCTCCTCCCTTTGCCCTTCAGCCCCAGGGAGGTAACAGCTCCCCATGGATGCAAGTCTCTGGGCACCTCAACATTCCACACTGTTCCCCTAACCCTTTCTGCATCTCCGTGAATCCCCTTGGTGACGTCTTTGTATTTGAACACCTGGGATAAATTGTGTTCCTGTCAGGCCCCTGACTTTCAGAGACGTGCACTTCTGTGTCTGATCAGCAGAAAGGGCGGGCCTTGCCCTCCTTCATCACTGGGAGCTGAGAAACTTCAGCGTCCAGCGCTGGGGAAATGATCTCAACACAGACCTTCCAAATTCCAGGCAGGGGGAGCGAGACCTTCCCCCTCCCTCCGACTTTCTGGAGGCAGCGGCCTCGCTGCACATTCTTACCCAGCGGGGGCGGGGGCTGCCAGAGGCTGACATCAGGGTGGAAGAATACAGAGGCCTCAGAGGTTCTGCATTTTCTGGAATCTAATGATTCTGCTGAGCCTGTGGTGTTGGCAATAGCTATTTCAATTTTGAGATGCTTAAATCACCTCTTTGTTCTCTCTGCTGTGTAACTAGGGCACCACTAAGAGTCTGGAGGAATTGCTGTGTGGGGTGGGGGTGGGGGGTTGTTTGGGGTGTTTGGTTTTTTTTTCCTTCTGGAGGAGTCACACCATGCACTTGGAAGAAGGTCAAGTTTGGGATTTTCTGCTGATCCCTTCCTCAAAGGGGGCCCTCCTGTCTCTCAGCCTCTTACCATCGCTGCCTCCTCTTGCTGCAGGCTGCGCGTCTGGTTTGCAAGATTCACAGCCTCTCCTCCTCTTTTGTATTTTGACTCCCCTGCAGCTTCCAGGTAGCTGCAAGCTTCACTGCCAAGTGCCGTTCCTTACACGTTTATTTACCGAAGGCCTGCCATGTGCCAGGTGAGACGCAGGGCACAGGGAAACAATGGTGACCAAACACTGCCCCTGCCCCCAGGACCTCAGAGTGCAGCAAGAAGGGAAGCTAAGACAAAGCTCGGGGAATTAACAGGAGCACAGGGGAGGGGCCACGGGGCTGGCCTGCTGACCGGGAGCACTGGGGCAGGGATCGGGTTCACAGCTAGCCTATTTTCCACACCTCCGAGGAAATGTGCTTCATCAATAAGTAACCACACCTGAGCTGCTATGCAGATACCCTCAGCTCTGCGCCCAGGGCAGCCAGGCCCACTTTTCCATGAGCTCTTCTCTGCCTCTGCGCATATTTACACAACTCATTGCTCCTGGTCTGTCATTACCTAGGAGACAACCAGCCTGGAAAAGAAAGGACAGTTTTTACCAGGCCTTTACCAGGTGTCCCTGAGCCTGAGCTCCTTTCAAGGGCCAACGTTTACCCTGGCTGGTCTCAGGCAAATAAGCAAACAAAGACAACTGCCACAGAGAATACCACAGCGCCAGCTAAATCCATCTAGATAAAAAAGAAGAACGAAAGCAGCAGGAAGCTCTCTTGCTGCAGTGGACTCCCCTGAGCATTTGAAACCCAGCTCAGTACAGTCCCGGCTCCCCGTCAATGCCTCACCTGGAGGGACGGAGGCTGAGGGCTGCTGCAAGGTGGGCTGCTAGTTTCAATTCAGACTGGTTTCCACTATGTTCTGGGGATTCTAAACCTTCACTCCCAAGCTCGGCAGACTCTGCCATAACTAATCCCACATCTTGCAATGACGGGGAAAGAAGGCTCAGATATGCTGTGTGGGAGAGAGAGTAAGCACAACCTAAACGGGGAACCTGGCATCCCTTTTTGTTCCCATTACCTTTTATGAAAATCCTTCAGATCAAACAGTCTTTGGATGTTGGAGTTAGAAGCGATGTTGGGAACCACTTAGTCCCATGGCCTCCCCTCACTTTAGAGCAGTGGTTCTCAACCTTGGCTGCACATTAGAATCACCTGGGAATCTTTTTAAAATCCTGATTTCTGGGCCTCATCTTCCAGAAATTCTGTTTCTTTGTTACTAATGTTGTGGCCCCGACCCATAACAAAGAAACAGAATTTCAGGAGGATGAGGCTCAGAAATCAGGATTTTAAAAGGATTCCTAGGTGATTCTAATGTGCAGCCAAGGTTGAGAACCACTGCTTTAGAGAGCCAATCAAGAAGACTGGCCGTGATCAGAGCCCCACCAGCTGGTGGCTGAGCAAACCCGGGCTGCAGCCCAGCCATCTGCCTGCCGCACTGCTGCCCGGGGAACCCATGCCCAAGGTATTGGCAGAGGGCAGAGGGGGAATAAGTGCCCATGAAGGGAATAATGGGAAAGCCCCAAAGAGGAAGAAACCAGCGGACACTTAGCTTGCTATCTAGGCTGGCTGCCACACAGCTCCAGTGGAAAGCAGGTGGACCTGCCTGGTGAGAGTTGAAGGAGGGAAGTGAGGTAGAGGAGGGAGAGTGGGAAGGGGGGAGAAAACATCTCATTTACTCTGTGCGCTAGGTTCGCAAGGGCCGGATGGGAATGAGGGTACCGGAAATCTGTTCCTGAAGGAGGGAAGATGCTTCTAGTATAAATAGGAGTAAAGGCAAATGTCAGACGTGAGTAGCAGACAGGGAAAGCAGCTTTTGGTGATGCAGTGATGGCCCACCAGGGCCCCCTTCCTGAGTGAAGGGTTTATTCCCCTACATGCTACAAATGCTGCTGGAGGAAGACCCTCAGCTGCCAGCCCTCTTTGGGGAGCGCTAGGCCAGAGGAAGCTGCGCTGCCCGAGGTCATGCAGTCCCCATCCAGCGGCTCATCCACAGGAGTAGAAAGGCTGGCCCTCCTGCCCCAACTGGGGAGACTTCCGAGGGACCACCCCTGCTTCAGTGCCGGAAGCCGGTCCACCCTTGCTGCTTGACACAGTCGCTGCCGGGAAGAAACATCTGCACAGCTTATGTTTCAAGGGACCTGGCGTATATGACATATGTTTGCTCCCCCTCTTAGCGCTATGTGTTTTAAGTAGGACCACCTCCCCAAGAAAGGTTGTTTCCCCAGGTTAGGGATTAACAGGATTAAGGAGGAGAATAAATCAGGAAATCCCCCTAGTGTTACAGAAATACCATGTACTACAGTACTTATGAAGAACTTGGACTAAGACTGTTGGCAGTAAATTTGGGACTTGTTGGGCCCAAATCCCCAGGGGTCTGCCCACCAGGGAAAGCACCAAAGCCTATACCCCTGGAGACCCACCGACACAGGGCAGTCCCAGGGAAGGCAAGCAGCGAGGCTGGGAGGACATAATCTTTACTGGGTAGGATAAACTCCTTCTGTCACTTCCTTGTAGCTTATCAGTAGAGCAATAGAATAGTGACCTTGGACTAGCCCTTGTAATGGAACACAGAGATTAACCTAGACAAGATTAAAATCAACAGAACAAGATAGAGACAGGATTTTTGGCAAAGGTCAGATAAGAAACAAGGAACTGTAGAACGTTACCCAAAACATACCATGATGTGATTATAGAGGCATGCTTATAGGATCAAATGGTATAAATATAGATGTAATAGGAGAATAAAGGGAGAACCTGGCTATGATGATCAACTAAATGCTGTCTCTGTGTCCTTCATTCTTCGCCGACTCTGTCCACACCTTGGGAACCCCTGGACCTGCTGGGGCTGGACCACAGCATTTGGCGCCTCGCACTCGGTTTGCATGAGAAGCGTCTCTTGGTTCTTTGTGACAGCGGCTTACGCCCAGGGCATTACAGAGGGTGGATAGTACAGAACTTAGATTGAGAAGATGTGCCATACTGAGTCCAAAGAAAGAAGACTCTGTCTTGATCTTTAGATTAAGAAGATGTGCCATACTGAGTCTAAAGAAAAAGGACTCCGTATTGATCTTTTAACACATATGCTTGCTAGCAGAGGAGTTAAGGTTACTCCCAGTACAAGAAGTATGTCCATGCTTTTCTGAGGAAGGTAAGGTAAATGTAAAGGCATGGGAGAAGGTAGGCCCAAGGAGCCTTATTCTTAACCCCACTGCAGCCTTTCCACCCCAGGAAAGTACAGGATTGGCAAGCTCTCCCTGGGGTGATAGATCAGGACTCAGGTAATAGCAGGAAGTGCCAATCCTACTCTTAAAATGGATACAAGAGAGCATTTGGGGTTTTTCTTTTTAATGCCTGCTTTGGATTGAGTAAATGCATTTTACTTAGTTTTAACTCATCAAAGTTAGCTCTTGACACAAAAAGAAAAACTGACAATTCCATCAGTATAAACCTTTTCTATAAAAACAAGGGGGAGAAGAATGTTATATGTTAAATTTTTAAAAAAATACAATGCAGAGGGTTGTATAGTAGCCAAAGGCATCGGGCCTCCTATACAATAGCCTCTGCCGACTCAGCCTGGTAGAAGGATACACAAACCAGACAAGAGCTTTACCAGATCTAGTAATGATGTGGGGAAGAGGTTGTGTTTTATCTTTCCAGAAGGAGCAGCCTCTGCCTCCCTCCTGGGGACCGTCATGCCTGGGAGGCCAAGTTAGCACACCTGACCAGTGCCCGTCTGCAGCAGATGTGCAGCCCTGAGCTGGAACAACCTGTCCATTGGGAGGATCACATGTGCCTCCTTTTTGTCTGTCCATATGTCCCAGCTTTGCCCCACATCTCCTTTCCTTTTTCTTTTCTTAATCTGACTACTTGTTTGCTGGTTCTTTGGTCTTTCTCCTTCTCTCCTGAACACAGCCTTTTCTAGAATCTCCCTACTCTACTGTTCCAGGAAGGGCACCTCCCTTTTCTGCCGTGACTAGGGGGTGTCTGGTATATTCCCCATACATGGAGTTGTCTTGTGCCAAGAGCCTGATATCCTGGGCTGAGAAAGCCCTGTCCCGGGACTCTCCTTTGTCCTGTATTGGCCCCTCTTGCCCTTGTGTCAAGAGGGACCCTCTTCTCACAGTCCATTTGCAGGCGAGGGGAGCCCAAGGCAGGTGCTGGAGGCCACGGGGGCATAGGCTACCAAGGAGACAGAACTGAACCTCTTGCAGGGGGGCGCTGCCCCTCCCTCATTCCCACACCTCACATCACCCTGCTTGGCCCCGGAGGATGGCTGGTTAGCCAGAGACGGGTAAGATTCCTCAGGAAAGGAACAACCTAAGACAGGCACAGTCGCAGAGGGGCCATCAGGAGACAACTTGGGGGTCAACAGAGGTGGGACACAGACCCTCACCCCCCCAGCTTTGCAGAGGCCTGAACCCTCACCCCTTCTGAGGGAGGTCTCCTGCCCCCATGGCTGCTTCACTTCCCACGCCTAGCTCAGATTGGGACCCAGGTAAAGACAGAGACTGGC
Organism: Myotis lucifugus; assembly: GCF_000147115.1. NCBI lineage: Eukaryota > Metazoa > Chordata > Mammalia > Chiroptera > Vespertilionidae > Myotis > Myotis lucifugus. The sequence continues at coordinate 7,208,648 of NW_005871054.1, read as the reverse complement.
TGACAGCAGCTGCCCTCTCACTGCAACAGGACTTGTTTCCCATTTCTACCTTGGACCACAGGGAAAGGGGCAGCTGAAGGAAAGGGCTGTGTCAGGATGCTGCCTTCTTCCCTTTCTTCTCCCTCTTTTTTCTAAACACTTCCATGCCTTGTAGTTCTTTTGCTTTCTCTTCTTTTTCTCTCTACTACCCTCCATCTCCGCCTCCTCCTCCACCTCCCCAGTATCATCCATATCAGCCGACCCAGAGGGCACAGCTGACTCCTCCCTGGACGCCCACACCACCATCAAGCCCAGCCCTGATGGACCCATGATCCAGTCCTTCAACGTGCTGACACTTCAGGAAGCCCGTCGCCAGCGACGCCGCCCGCTAGTCAGATCAATGAGGACAACCAAACCACCGACTTGGGAACAGCTGAAATCCCTTGACTGAAGAGGCCTTCTACAGAAACAAGGCTCCGTGTGCACTCCATCCACTATGTTTATAGCTATGCTCGCTATCATTGCTTGTCAGTCTTCTTCCGAGTCTTAACCCAATTGGAGAGGTGGATGCTGATTTACATGCGCTGTCATTTAAAAAATAAAAATGGAGTAATTTGCCAGAAGCCAGTCCACCCTTGCTGCTTGACACAGTCGCTGCCGGGAAGAAACATCTGCACAGCTTATGTTTCAAGGGACCTGGCGTATATGACATATGTTTGCTCCCCCTCTTAGCACTATGTGTTTTAAGCAGGACCACCTCCCCAAGAAAGGTAGTTTCCCCAGGTTAGGGATTAACAGGATTAAGGAGGAGAATAAGTCAGTAAATTCCCCTAGTGTTACAGAAATACCATGTACTACAGTACTTATGAAGAACTTGGACTAAGACTGTTGGCAGTAAATTTGGGACTTGTTGGGCCCAAATCCCCAGGGGTCTGCCCACCAGGGAAAGCACCAAAGCCTATACCCCTGGAGACCCACCGACACAGGGCAGTCCCAGGGAAGGCAAGCAGCGAGGCTGGGAGGACATAATCTTTACTGGGTAGGATAAACTCCTGTCACTTCCTTGTAGCTTATCAGTAGAGCAATAGAATAGTGACCTTGGACTAGCCCTTGTAATGGAACACAGAGATTAACCTAGACAAGATTAAAATCAACAGAACAAGATAGAGACAGGATTTTTGGCAAAGGTCAGATAAGAAACAAGGAACTGTAGAACGTTACCCAAAACATACCATGATGTGATTATAGAGGCATGCTTATAGGATCAAACGGTATAAATACAGATGTAATAGGACAAAAAAAAAAAAAAAAAGAACCTGGCTATGATGATCGATTGAATGCTGCCTCCATGTCATTCCTTCTTCGCTGACTCCGTCCACACCTTTGGGAACCCCTGGACCTGTTGGGGTTGGACCCCAACACTTCAGAGCTTCCCATGTGGTCAGCCGAGTCTCCTTGGGATGGTTCCAGAGCTTACCTTCTCCCTCTGCCCAGTCCTGTTGTCTCGCTCTCCCTCCACAGTGCTGATACCTTAGCACAGGCCGCACACAAATCTCCACCTCACAGTCATTTGAACCCAAGTGACACGCTTATCTAAGGAAATATAGAGTCCCACTGAAGGCAGGGAGGAAACCTCGATCTGCTGAATCTGGTGGAATACCTCACACCTGTGGGAGAACACTGCCCAAGCCCTGATTCAGAGAATTGAGTTAAACTCTATCCAGGTGACAGAGTGTCACCTCATGGCCAGCCACAACATAGGGATTGAACCATCCATGTATGAGAGCAATGAAATGGAAAAGGCCTTTTCCCAAGCAGGACCAAGTTCAGGCAATTCTTAAAGACCCTTAAAGAAGATTCTAAAACCACCCTCACTACTGACACCCCTTGTAAACCTGATAAACCTTAACTATCAGAAATGTTCCCTGCAATAAATTAAATTTCTCATACCCTGTACTAATACCTTTTTGTTACCTTAGGCAGAGTTAAAAAAACAACAACATAAGTTAGGAACCCTTTATGATTCATATTCAACCTGTTCTTCAAGGTGAATGATCTCATTTCACTAGTTTTTCTGCAAAAGGTCATGCTTTCAATCCTCTCACTAACTGACTTTCTGGAAAGGCCACAAAAGAACCTTTCAAATCTTGGTTTGAGTGTTAGTCAATGTAATGGCTATGCCAATTTCTCACGTTTTAGAGCCAACTTTGTCATCCTGTGTGGCAAATGGCACTCAAGTAGATAACAAGTCATGATCTCCAAGCCAGCCTTGGCTTCCACTCTTCAAAGCCGGGATTCCCACAGCCTGCAGACCTGGACAGCCTTCTAACTGAAGAGATGGGAGGGATCAAGAGCTGAGAAAAAGAAAGGTCAAACCCGAGGCTGAATGGTTCCCAGAGACAGGGGGAGAGGAGGTTCTGCCCAACATGGCCAGAAGCAGGCGGCTTGTGTTTGAGGTTATGTTCACCTGCCTCTGAGAGAAATCTGAGCACATTAGTTACTTCTTTCTTGCCAAGAATTCTTGAGATAGTTAGATTTCTCAGATATGAATTGAAAGTAAGGTAAGTCCTATGTTATTCACTTGTTTCCCTGCACTTACCTCAGGACGCTTTCTGGATCTGCATGCAAATAACAATTTATGTAGGAGGGGAAAAAATCAAGGAGGTACATTCACTTTCTTCGCTATCTTTGACCTTCTTTGCAGGAGAACCACCCAGTAATTAGTATTATGTTTAACTGTGGGTTGGTACAATTTTTGTACTCATTCAGACAACCAGTGGTTTTCAACCATTTGGCAAAGAGGGCCTGGCGACATTTCGGCTGGTCAGGACTAGTTGGGGCGAAACAGGGAGCGCTACCGGCCTCTAGTGGATAGAGGCCAGAATGCCGCTAGACATCCTACAGTGCACAAGGCAGCCTCACACAACAAAAAATTATTTAGTTCAAATTATTCATAATGCAGAGATTGAGAAACCCTAACTTACAAATAATTCCATGTCCTCCTACATGTTTTCACCTCTTCAGGAGATTCAGGCATTGCTGTTTCTCCTCCTCTCGACACTCTACCGGCCTGGAGAAATTACAAGCTGCTTGGTGGACAAGCTCAGTGTACCAAAGGCAAGTAAAACCCAACTGTGAGGTGAAAACAAGCTTGCCCTTGGCTCATGGGCTCCCTTCAAAAGGTAGGGATATGCTATGTGGGGATCGGTGAGGGGCCGGCTGCATCATAAAATAAAAAGGGATTCTCAAAATTGCTTCCTAGGTCTGGGTCTTGCTCAGAAGCACCCAGAGATGTCTAGCTCCCAGCTCCGTAGTAATCTCATCTCCCCACTTTGAATCAAAGGTTGAACACTGTGTAAGCAGAATAACCAGGACCCTCTCCAGTTGGTTTTCAAGCCATCTCAATGATTTTGACAAAACAGACTGCCCACAATCTGGCAGTAAATTGATCAGCCTGGGATATTTTGTGTATACATTTCTTTTCTGAAGAACAGACTGGACAGGTTAACATTTTTCAAAGCTAAAATTATGGTATTAGCAACAACTTTGCAGCCAGCTTGTGCTTCAACCCTGAACAGCAGAAAAGTCAGCGAAGTCATAAGGGCCTGCTTAAGCATATAACAGTGCAGTCTCGCTGCAGAACGGGCAGGATCCTACTACAATACGGCCTGTGAAATGTCTCGAACACAAAGTCCTCACTTGCAGGCCTTCCCTCATTCCTGCTCCAACTGAAAAGCTCAAAGAGAAAAGAGTGCTAGAATTTTAAAACATTTAAAAAATGTAGAGTAACATTTTTTTCTTTAAAGGGCCACCCTCCTAAGAACACAATGACATTTGATATTTGGGAAGTCAGACAGACAGGATACAATCACACCTTCCTCAGTTCTTGCTATTAAATTAGATTATCAGAATGGAGCACATCTGCACATTACCTTATGCCCTTAGATAGAAATGCCTAAACATTTCTATACAAAGTTATATTCGTGGATTTTATCAAGATTCAATACAAGAACTAACCATATGGACAAAAAAAGAAGCAACAATGTAAATGTTTCAAAATCATAACAAAAAAACAACATGATTTATTTCTGAGCTTCATATTCCAGATTTATTTATATTAGTTACTTCAGAATCAGTTTGCCCAACCAACAAACACAAAATGTTGCAGAAGCTCCCTCAGCTGGTTAAGCTACAGAACTACCAAAACACATGTTGCATTAAGTTGACTGTATCATCCTCTTCAGGAATTTCTATAACTCCAGCCTGAGATCGAAGAATGGACATGATATCATTACATAATCTGTCAAAGCCATTCTGTGAGCATATATTTGCCATTTCTTGCCACCTTTCTAGGGAGCAAAATGGATCATTTACCATAAGATGTTCTATTGCATCTAGGGGAAAAAAATATAATAATAAGTATGGCACTTATTCTTACTTGATAATCCACACTTAGCAACTGTTCAAAAATAGAAAGGGGTATTATTTAACTCAGTTACTATGATTCCTGTGCCTGAGTTTAATGTGGAGTGCTTAATCCAGCTCACTGTAATACCTTCTTCTCTTTTTTCATTAATCTTTTCAGGCCTCAATTCAACCCTCTAGCATTTCTCACATTCCCCACTCCTCCACTCACCTCCTCCTTGGTAAAGTAGCAGATACTGAAGGCTACAAGAAAGGGAGCTCAGAGAGTGAATAATGTGGGCTCAGGATTATGCAGAGTCTATAAGGTACCACTAGAAACTATCAAATAACTGAGAGTTATGGGTCTACTTTGCATGACCCTTCAAACACTTTTACAAATGCCCTAGTAGTGCTCACCCAAGGCTGAAGAAACTCTTTGGCAAACCCTCCATCCTATCTCTAGATAGGGACTTCTTAATGATGGGGCTTCTATAACAAACATTTTTCTAAAGAAAATAATATTATTTCCTTTTAAAAATCCATTATAGTGACCTCCTTGGGAGATATCTATTAATGAAACTCATTTCTTATCTATTTCTTGTATTGCTTAATGATAAGTAATGAAAGTTTTTCATTTTAGAATGCTGTAATCACTATTATTTTATTCTACCCGTGATCATTATTTTTCTACCAAGTAAATATTTTAGTTGATATCTATAATGGTAATTTCAAAATTATCTTCCTCAATGTTTTCATGTAATTTACTGTTCTTTCTTTGACCCCATATGATAATTTAAAATCAAGTTGTCTGCTTACGTTCCTATATTAAATTAGAGCAACAATTTTCAACCAGTGTACCACAAGAATTTTTTAAAACATGAAATACCTGACTCTTTAGTCAGGGGCACTAACCTGTTTTCCCTTATATTGTCAAATTTAAAAATGACAGCCAATACAACAATAGCCGTCTGGTGTGAATGAATCAAAATTATACCCTTTATTTTTTCAGATCTGCAAAAAGTATTTTTTTTGGCATGCCGCAGAATTTTAATAATTAGTTTATGTGTGCCATGAGATGAAAAAGGTTGAAAATTGCTGAATTAGAGAAAGGAAAGAGGAAAGATATAATTAGTTATTTTTGATCCCACTACAGAATAGCTTCAGAGTAAATATATGTCATTGTTATTTACATATATATAAGAATAAAAAAATGAATTTTATACCTAAACATTTAAAATACACATAAAAATTATTAATATACACTTATACTAATATAAAGTTTTTACAGGGTTAGCAATTATAATTATTACTAGAGGCCCAGTGCATGGATTCATGCACAGATGGGGTCCCTTGGCCTGGCTTGCGCACGCTCGCAATCTGGGACCCCTCAAGGGATGTCGGAGAGCCGGTTTTGGCCCAATCCCCATAGGCCAGGCCAAGGGACCCCACTGGTGCACAAATCTGTGCACCAGGCCTCTAGTATGCATATAAGATTTTTGGTTAATCTCTTCCCACCCTCCCCGCTTCCCCCTTTCCTCTGAGATTCATCAGTCTGTTCCATGTTTCCATGCCTGTGGGTTTCTGCTCCTGCATTGTCTGCCCCCTGGTTGGCCGGTCAGCTGATAGCTTAGGCTTTTATATATATATAGACTAGTGGTCCGGTGCACAAAATTCGTCATGGCAGCGGGGGGGGGGGGTCCTCAGCCAGCCTGCACCCTCTTCAAATCGGGACCCCTTGGG